>NC_043013.1:40194895-40299895 GCF_006345805.1 Octopus sinensis | reverse complement strand
ACATCATCATCAAAGTTTTAAAGCTATGAGATAATTGCATGATTAATTCAAAACAATGTGAATAAATACCATAAATCCTCGAATATAATACACATTTTTTTCCCAAAATTTAAAGGTCAAAATCCCTAATGCGTATTATACATGAGGTTAAAAATGAAAATTATTTTCTAAGCAATATTCAAGTCTCTATTTGCTGTCTGGCAATGTTTATTCAGATGCATTTTGAGATGTCGGGCGCAAAAATACCTTAAGCTAAGCCTGAAAGCAATGAAGTCATAAAAGAATCATCCATAACTTGCAGTAAGCAACATTTATTAAACATTATTACTGTTATTTCTTTATTTTTATGCAAACAAAATGCACAAAAAGTCTACATGTTTGCATTATGTTATATATACAATGATAATAAAGGATGTTACTGCATACATTTTTACAAACCAAGTACGTTATATAGACTTCCTTGACTCAAGTTAGCGAAGGGGTGCGTATTATACACAAGGTTTAGGTTTTTCAGAGGTACAGCCCCTTAAAAGTCCCCGTGTATTATACTCAAGGGTGGACTATACTCGAGGATTTACGGTAAGTATTACATTTGACAGAGTAATCTGAATGCTAAAGAGTCAAACAATGTAATTGCAGCTGAAACAATCTCAATGCAAAGATGTATACACACACACACACAAACACACACTCACACACACACACACAACACACACACACACACACACACACACACACACACACACACAAACAAACAAACCAGCTGTTAACTAATATCTGTAAGGAGGCCACTGAAGTAAGTTGGGTTCAGGAAGGACAATGATAATGAAAAAAATAAAGAAATTGTGAGCCATGGCTGAAATTCTTCCACTAACTTTTCATAGTATATCAGTATTCTATTTAAAACTGATGTTGGTATATAATTAGCACCAACTAGTCAATGGTAATTACAGAAATAAATTGTCATGTGTTGTTCAATAATAATTACTCATCTGTCTAACATCACTGTTTTTGTCAGCTAATTATGATAAAAAATACATACACACCAAAATAGCTATAACATCAGGTGGTTCTGCTATACTCTATATGTTTAATTGCAAACATCTTTCACCATATTTTCTAAAGAATTTGAGCTATTTTGCATTGATTCAACATTTCCTAATTGTTTCTGCATAAATTTTACTTTATGTCTATATTAGAAATAAACATATTCCTCTTGAAAGTGCCAAGTTGGGTTGATATGTTGTGAAAAGCAGGTCATAAATGGTAAATCCTAAACAAATCTTATTTGCTTAATATCTTGGAGAGAAAAAAAAAGATAGCAATCAAAAGATAGACGCAGGAGTGGCTGTGTGGTAAGTAGCTTGCTTACCAACCACATGGTTCCGAGTTCAGTCCCACTGTGTGGCACCTTGGGCAAGGGTCTTCTACTATAGCCTCGGGTCGACCAAAGCCTTGTGAGTGGATTTGGTAGACGGAAACTGAAAGAAACCTGTTGTATATATGTATATGTTTATATATGTGTGCGTGTTTGTGTGTCTGTGTTTATCCTCCCAACATCGCTTGACAATTGATGCTGGTGTGTTTATGTCCCCGTAACTTAGCGGTTCAGCAAAAGTGACTGATAGAATAAGTACTAAGCTTATAAAAAATAAGTCCTAGGGTCGATTTGCTCGACTAAAGGTGGTGCTCCAGCATGGCTGCAGTCAAATGACTGAAACAAGTAAAATAGAGAGAGTAATCATGTGTAGAAGATAAAATTTTGTTGATTGCCAAATGGTTCCTCAACCACCAACAATGTAGACCCAACCAAATAGTTATATCTAAGGAGTCAAGGCACATAGCTTAATGGTTAGGGTATTCAGTATACAATTGTAAGGTTATGTGTTTGATTCCTGGTTGTGCATTGTGTCCTTAAGCAAGACACTTTATTTTGCATTACTCCAGTTCACTCAGTTGGCAAAAGTGAGTTGTACCTATAATTCAAAAGGCCAGCCTTGTCACATTCTGTGTCACGTTGGATCTCCCTGAAAACTACATTAAGAGTACATGTGTCTGTGGAGTACTCAGCCACTTGCATGTTAATTTCACAAGCAGGCTGTTCCGGAGAACAGATCAACTGGAGCACTTGTCATCATAAGCAATGGAGTCCTAATTATATCTAAGAACCAGATATTTGAAATATTGAACAGTACAATTATATTTATACCTTTTATATAGGTCTGTGGTAGATTTAACTTTAGCTACTGAACAACTAAGATTCTTCTTCAAAGAAACATCCCTACCAAAATGTTATTATCTTCTTCATTTCAAAGCTCACCTCTTTGGTTATTTAAAAAAAAATTATATATATCTGATTTTGCTGATACAGACCATAATTAGTCAACCAGTTCTAGTGACTAAATTTCTTTCTCTTTTTCAACTTGCCTACTATCCTTCTTTAATGTATTCAAAAACGAAGAGCCGACAGAATCATTAGCTTGCCAAGGAGAATGCTTAGAGGCATTTTTGCCATCTTTACATTCTAAGTTAAATTTTTGCTGAGGTCAACTTTGCCTTTCACTCCTCCAGATTTGATAAAATAGGTACCAGTTGAATACTGGGGTCTATGTAATCAATTAACTCCCCCACCACCACCAAATATACATATTTGACACCAACATATAAGTTGCCAGTGGAGCCAACTTTCATAACTACCCTATACTTATTGCATCTGTAAAGGATTACATCAGAGATGAAAGTTTCAAATCATTATGACAGCCCATTAGTGACATCTTTGTTACATGTCAGACAACTTTATGCAAAAATTATATCTAGTTTCAAACTGATTCTACAAGAACCTGAAACACACTTAACATTCTCTATCGCCTGATGTCACTTGTATTTCATAGTTTTCTTTTTACACAGGCAACCACGTTTTTGTGACTGGGCCTTCAATGTACCCCGAGGCAAGAAACTGCTGGATAAATGGAATCTTATCCCTGATGATGTGGATATCTTAATAACACATGGACCACCTCTGGGTAAGAGAATTTTCTATTTAATTAGTCTTCGTTTTTTTATTTTTCTTTGTAAATTGTATGTATATCAATGACACCCTGAATATTCTCCATCATCATCATCACTTAACATCTATTTTCCATGCCAGCATGGGTTGGATGGTTTAACTGGAGCTGGAGAGCTGCACTGGGCTCCATTTGTCTGTTTTGGCATGGTTTCTACAGCTGGATGCCCTTTCTAATGCCAACCAGTACACTCTGTAAAGTAGGCAGCATAAGGAAGGACATCCATCTATAGAAGCCATGTCAAAACAGACAAATGGAGCCTGGTGCAGCTCTCTGGCTTGTCAGCTCCTGTTAAACTGTCCGACCCATGCCCCATGCTAATTAATTCTTCAAGTTACTAAAGTTAAAAATTACAGACCAAGACATGTGTCCGTATGATGTCATATTGCCATTAAAAATATCCTTTCCTGTTATGGTAAGAAGCTGAGGAAGGGAACACAGAAGAATTATTATGTACAAACAGACAGACAAGACAGCTATTAAAGATATCTAAGACACTTTAGATATTACTAAGTGCACAAGAAGTTTGTGGGCTCAGATAAGTATGTATGCCGGTGGGAGAAAAGGTTACTGATATTTTGTGACTGGCTTTTTGCCACCTGCTGTGTAATGTACAGATGCAGTATGGTCAAAAGATTAAAAAAGTCACTTCTCAATCACATGAACTTGGATTCAGTCCCACTGTGTCACATCTTGGTCAAGTGTTTGTACTATAACTACAAAAGTGCTGCGATAAATGATTCTCTTTGGTTGAATATCATGTGAAATTGCTGAATATCCTCTGACAATTTTAATTAAGTGGTTCCCAACTTTTTTTGCTACCAAGGACCATGTGAATTTTTCCACAGATCCCAAGCTTTTGAAAGGCTGAACTACTTGACAAATTTTGAACTCACTTCAGTTACCCAAGTTTATATTTGTAGATATGCCCTCCACCAGGGCTCTTCAAATCTCAGGTTGAGCACTGCTGTACTATGGCATGGAGATAACTGAACAAATACTTGGAAAGATGCCACAGGCTTTTTATCTTGGATATATTGAACAGCTGCCAGTTCTAGGACCATACTGTGCATTGTGTACAATATTTAACTGCAGTTATTCATGTTTATCATGGATGTTTGGCTAAAAAAAGATAAATCATGTTAAATAAATCATTGGTAAATGAATAATAGAACATATGGAAAAATAGATTTCATTCTGAGGCCCTGAGTTGTGCTGAGCATTGTGAGTGGTCATTGGAGTGCACTTATGCAGTCCAAGCAGAATCTTTAACTGGTTGCCAACCTATATTTTCACAAATCAATTTGTGATAAGCATAATATGTAATAGTTGAGCATACTGTTATCCCAGATCAGCAATGAATGAATCAAGGATAAACAAAGATAGATGTATATGAAATACATGTTGGCAAGTCACCTGAAGCATCTGTTTGTAAGAGTGCTCTGGTAGAGGTTACAATGGAAGCAGGAAAAGTGGACTTGGTTTGAGAGAAAGGATTCTTGATTTATTGGGATTTACCAGATGTGGATGGCAACGACTATACTCAGAAACAGGGATGCATCCCGTTACTTGTATGATTTGGGAGCATCAATTCAGACTGTTTGGTCATGTTGCTCAGTTTTCTGAGTTAGATCCTACATATTGTGTTCTCTTCTCACATACATGTGCTTGTGCATGAGAGAGAGAAAGAGGGTGAGAAAGAGAGATAGAGGTGAGTGAGTGAAGGTGTGTGTTGTGATGATTGACGTCTTTTAAGGTACACACACACATATAGAAAATGTGATGTAATAGTATAAAATTTTTACAATAGTTGATTTATGGAAAAGATTGTTAACTTTTGAAATGCAAATATGTGAATGAAAATTAAATTAAGTTTAATTTGTAGCCAAAATAGTACTGAATCTTTTGATATCCCATATGTCAAAGTCTGTAACTCGGTTTTGGAAAGCATAAGGAATATATAATGTCAAAGATGAGGCAGACCTGTACATGGTAGCTAGACCTGGTAGAAATAGCAGCCAAATCTCCCACAAAACACCCTACTGTCTTAATCCGACAATTCTGCCTATTATGTAGCTTTAATGAAAAACTGTAACTAAAGATTAAGATTATTAACCCCACAGAGAGATGAAAGAAGAGAGACAGCATAGGGATGGTTTTGGCTGACTGTCATCCTGTACTCCCCTTGTTGCTAGTGAAATGACACAAACCGCCTGTCTTGAGTTACTGGTTGTTTTAATGGCAGAACAAACTGGACATAAAGATTACACAAATAGTGATTCTCACTTTGAAACTAATGATTTTGAAAATCTTTTTAGATTACAGGACACCCAGGTCTCTCATGTATCCATGTTTAAAATTTCAGTGTGATCGGATGAACTTGAGTTGTAAGGGCACAAACAGACGGAACGGATTTTATATATTAAGAAGATATATATATATATCATTAGAAAGGGGATCCAAATAAAATATTAATTATTATGCATATAATTATATGTATTTGTGTTCATATTTCTTGTCTTTGTGTTTGCTGGTCGTAAATAATGGCCTCACAAACAAATGGTGTTCTTTCCCTGCAGTCCATAATGAAAGTATGCCTGAGTTTCTTGACATGTTTTATGATCTTTGTAAACAAAAGGCTCATTCAACTGGTGTTGTTTGTTTCTAGTTCTCCGTGTAACAGTGATTGGGCTATTTGCTATCTCATAGACTGATTGGGGATTAGTATCAAGTAGGGCATCTGTAGAAAACTCTGCCCCCAAATTATTCTTGTCTGACCCATGCAAGCATGGAAAAGCAAACAATATTAAAACAATGACAGCAACACCAGTGGTGGTGATGATAATGATGATTTTCTTCTTTTATCCCCATACTACAGGTTATGGAGACCTTTGCAGATCTGGCTTGAGGGCTGGTTGTGTTGACCTCCTCAACACCATTCAGAAGCGAGTCCAACCAAAATTTCATATTTACGGACATATTCATGAAGGTGAAAATTATTTTCAATTACATCATTTCTTTTCTTTTTTTTATAATTAATATCGTTTTCTTGTAGTCATGGGGCTCTCCATCAATCAAGGTTGACCATGTATCGGCATAGCTATGTGCATACCTCAGCAAGATTTTTTTTTTTTAAGGAAGATTAGCAGTTGCCCCTCTCCATGCCACCAATATCTATCCAAAGGAAAGGTTGCTAACTTGGCTTGGCACCAGTGTTGTTGCAGATGTTGCTGTCAGAACACAAGGAGCCAGAACAAATAGTTACGCATCTTGCTTGAACCCCTAAGTTTTACCAATAGGTACCTGAATGGGTACTTTTTCATTGACCCCACCAGAAGGATGAAAGGCACAGTTGATGCTGGTGGTATTTGAACTCAAAGCATAGAGGTTTGGAACATATATTATGAGGCATTATATCTAATATTATAACAACTCTACCAATTCAGTTTTCTTATAGCCATAGGCCTTGGATTTAAGTGAAAGTTGTGATGTTCATGCAATTTTTTCAAAGTTGTTAGAAATATGATTAATTTCCTGTTATAGATATTTCAACAGAGATTACAGATTCTATGGAAGCTTGACTCAGTTCTATAGAATTTGTGATAATACCAGTAATACAGTGGCTTATTCCAATCAGCTATATTCTTCCTATAGTGCAGGTGCATGGCTTAGTGGTTAGGGTGTTGGACTCATGATCGAAAGATTGTGGTTTTGATTCCTGGACTGGATGTGTTGTGTTCTTGAGCAAAACACTTCATTTCATGTTGCTCCAGTTCACTCAGTTGTACAAATGAGTACCACTAGTGGAGGCACGTTGCTTAGTGGTTAAGGTGTTGGATTCAAAACCATAAGATTATAGTTTCAATCCCTGGACCAGGTGATCCATTGTGTTCTTGAGCAAAACACTTCATTTCATGTTGCTCCAGTCCACAAGCCCCAAAATGTTGGTTGAGGGGGCCAGTCAATTAGATCGACTCCAGTACACAACTGGTACTTTATTTATTGACCCTGAAAGGATGAAAGGCAAGTCGAGCTCAGCACAATTTGAACTCAGAACATAAAGAGAAACAAAATACCTATTTCTTTACTACTCACAAGAGGCTAAACACAGAGGAGACAAACGGTTTAAGTCGATTACATCAACCCCAGTGCATAACTGGTACTTAATTTATCGACCCCGAAAGGATGAAAGGCGAAGTCGACCTCGGCAGAATTTGAACTCAGAACGTAACAGCCTGGTGTGCTAATGTTCCTGCCAGCTCACCACTTTAGAATCAGAATTATTATTGCAAGGTATCCCACCCAATGCTGGTAGTTCTGCATTTTTTTTTCCTAGTATATTTATTCATAGGCACAAGAGTAGCTATGTGGTAAGAAGTTTGCTTCTCAACCACATGGTTCTGGGTTCAGTACCCGACTGTGTGCCACCTTAGGCAAATGTCTTCTACTGTAGCCTTGTGAATGCATTTAGGACATGGGCATTAAAAGAACCTTGTGTGTCTATGTATATACATGTTTGTCTTTGTGTCTGTCCCCTCAACACCACATGGCAACCAATTTTGGTGTTTACATCTCCATAACTTAGCAGTTCAACAAAAAAAATAGTACTGGGGTTGATTCAGTCAACTAAAATTCTTTAAGGTGTTGCACCAGCATGGCCACAGTCTAATGACTAAAACAAGTAAAAAAAAAGTTAATTAATTACTGTTTTTTTACTAACATAGTAATTCTGAACATCTATTTTTATATTTCAGATTATGGCATCCTGACTAATAAGACGACAACATTCATCAATGCTTCAAGCTGTTCAATAAACTACTGCCTTACAAATCCACCCATTGTCTTTGATCTCCCCTTATACAATTCTGAGGCATCTTAACATTACAGAAAACGCTTACATTTCCACTCCTTTTTCTTTCAATTCATATATTTACTTAATGTTAAACGTTTTTGTTGAGATTTTTGTTAAACTGTTTTATATTCAATTTTTCCAATTTGCAAGTCAGATTGTAAACAAATCCAGACATTTGCATTAATTTTTGAGAGCAAATGTTTCATAACCAGTTGTCAGGTGAGAAAACAAATAAGAAAAACCAGTATTATTTAGTTTAACCCTTCAATGTTTAAACCTGTTTTATGTTCCAACTGGCCAGATCTAGCTTATACCTATTCAACAATATCATTCAGAATATAGACTGTTACATCATCAAAATGTCAAAGCAACAGGATAATACACGATTAATTGAAAATGATGTGAATAGATAAGCATTACATTTGACAGTAAACTGAATGCTGAAGGGTTAAACAATCAACATGATTTTGTTGTGTTTACAGAGTCATTATGCCAATATAATTAACACACACACTGGTTCAATATCCAATTGTTTTGTTTGTCAAAGCTCTTTCATTGCTGCTTGCAACCTTTTCAATGACTACCGACTTAATCCGTTATAGAGGCTGTATTTGTTTGAGATCTTGCTAGTGTATTGGAAAGGTTGCAAATACTAATGGAAGAGCTTTGACAAACAAAAACAAAATAATCAGATATTTAACCAACTGATTAATAATAAATGAGTGGAATCGAACTAATGTGTGTTAATTATATTGGCATAATGGCTCTCCCATGACACAAAATTTATTTCAACACACTAATTCACATAAAGAATCTTGCAAACCAGATACAAAAACGAAACCAACATGGTACATTACCAGTAATGCAGTTTCCATCAAGAGTTATAAAACTGTTATATCAGTAGAAAGTAGCATTATATTTCATGAATTGTTTGTTACTTATAAACATTATAGTTATCTTTGGAACAAACATAAGTAGGTAACGGCTGTGAGGTTAAAACTTTGCATTGCAACTGCATAATGGTTCCAAGACTGATCTCAATGTGTGGCACTTTCAACAAGTCTCCTACTGTAGCCTCAGGTTAATCAAAGCCTTGAGGCTGGAATTTAGTTAAGTGGCAATTGTGCAAAAGCCTTTTGAGAATGTGTTTATATGTGAGATAGGTGCAGACGCGACTGTTTGGGAAGAAGTTTGCTTCTGAATTACATGGTTTGGGGTTTAGTCCCATTGCATGGCACCTTGATTAAGAGTCTTCTACTATAGCCCTGAGCTGACCAAAGCCTTGTGAGTGGATTTAGTAGATGGAAAGTGAAAGAAGTCTTGTGTATGTGTGTGTTACTGTGCCCTTGCCTTGACTTTGTTTTGATAGCTATAAACTAGTGCCTCCATCATACAAGAAATGTCCTTTGTTTCCAATCTTCTATGAAAACATGTTTGGTCATGGAGGAATATTACCTTACTTGAAAACGGGTGAGGAAGAGCATCCAGCTGTAAAAAAAAATCTGCTTTAAAAATTCCATCCAACCCATGCGAGCATGGAAAAGTGGGTGTTAAAACAATGATGGTATATATATATATATATATATATATATATATATATGAGAGAGATAAAAAAAATAATGTACCTCTTTTATTGATGCTTAACCCTTTTGTTACCATATTTTTGCTGAAATACACTGCCTGTTTTTAATTGATTTTCACAATAAAGAATTTAATAAAATTGCTTTGTCATTATTAAGCTGGTGTTTGGAACATATAATTATCACAAGATTTTGATGGAGGTTTTAATGTAGATTACTTTGAAACAGCAAGTTTTTCATCATAGAGCCAGACCAAAAAAAAAAAAAAAAAAAGAAAAAGAAAAAGAAAAAAAGCGGTGCTTATAAATATGACTAATGTGTAATTTTTTACATTTGTAAAGGCATTACCTTGTCATTTTCACCATCAGAAATGCAATAAACCAGTTATTAGCTCATTGGAAATTAAAGATGCTATGTTGCACCAGTTAGGATAGAAAATGTAATTAAAATAAACTTCCAAATTCCCAAGTTTAACATTATTACATTCAATAATTCAATGTTAACTATTCATAGCTTAACCACATATGGCTAAAGTGTTAATTTTGTAACCATGAGATTCCAGGTTCACTCCTCCTGCATGGCACTTTGTGTGTAATATTTGAATATAGTATTAGTGATTGAGTAGCTGTAAATTTTAAGTATGCTGCAGATGGTAATATAGAATTGTACTCATAAGCCTGTTCCTAATATAGCTAAAACTAGATCATTACAATGCCTCATTTTAGGCTTCTTGTAGCAGTCCATGTTCATCATAAAAAAAGACCAGTGTTAGCTTTGAATTAATCCAACTATTTGTCTCTCTGGTTCTCCCAGTTCAGATTTACTTCCTACTTTGCTAATCATTGTTGCAATTTCTGTGATAGGTTGAGAGCAATAATAAACCAGAAATTGCATAGGAAATTGTATTTTATATTTCAAATTATTTTATTTTATTTCAATTCACAATATGTTGAGCAAGTGGTACCAACACAAAGGTTCAAAATTGACATTTTTTTTATTTACTAATTTTTTTGGTTAAATTCCAGTTGTCATTAATATGCCTGCCTTTTGTTTATAATGACAAAGCAGTTGATTGTCACTTCAAGTTAAATCAGACCTAATACAAACATTACCAGACTAGCTGTAGGGGAAGAATATTTTTTTAACACATTTAGCAACAGCAACTGCAGTTTGTGATACAAAAACTCAAGTTTCTACATAAAAAATATGAGGGGTTTTCCATTTTTAGACAAATACAGAGCAATTATAAACAATACCATGTTGATTTTGTCAACAGATTTTTTTTATTCAATGGAATCAATAGTTGTGTGAAAATTTAAATAATTCAGCCAGACTGAAAAGTAAAAATAATTTGGAATGACTTAGCTATCAAATCTGTATAAAATATCAAATTACAACCATGGAAAGAAACATTTAGAGCTACCATACATTTTAAAAAAATAGTTCTCTATGTTGGCTGTAACATACATCAATGAAGTTCTACTAAAAATATATAGAAAACTTCACTATGTAAAGTTGAAGACTACTTTCTGTAAACTCCCAATCAGCCATCATATGGAATTGCTCTGGGTTTTAATAATTGTCTTATGCATGAAATAAGGTTAGAATTAATGTGCAGTTGGAAATATTTCTACAGATAAAATGACAAATTATGATAAAACTGTTCAAAATGAAATACTGTTTATATAGAACAGTATTTTTCAAAGCTCTATGTTCAAGAAAATGAAGGGAGGTAATTTGGTCGTTGGGTAAATACCAGAATTTCCTTAACAAGAGATTACAAGCTGAGTTACATTTTTATAAATTCATTTTTAAAAAATTTTATTTAAAGCTTTGTTGCTGACCAACAAATAACATACTAAACTAACAACACTTTTTTTATTAAAGAAAACTTATAATTTAAAATGAAATGAAAATATATTATTTGAATTTTTAATAAATAAATTTGGAGAGAAGAGAAAGTTTTATATGACAGCTTAACAGAGAGTCTGTGATGTCTGGGTCATAGGCACCATTCATTCAGATTTATTGGGATATAAAAATTAAGATGGGAGCATATGTTAGCTTTCTAATTGAAATTGGTTCCAGTATTAGAAAAATAAATGCCTAATGTTTGACTAAAACTGTTTATCTAATGATTGATTGATTGAAAACAAATCTTTTAAAAAACAAAAGACAAAACATCCAGATATGTAGCAATGAATAAATTCTGTTTCCATACCGGAAGCATGTAATACTTATGTTGCTTTCTTTTTTTTTTTTATTTTAAAGGCCTCTGTTGGTACATGGAAGTCCCGATTAATGAATATAAAATGGACAATTAGGAAATAAGGTTAAAAGACATGTAACAAAAAAATTAAGACTCATACAAAGTATATGAGCAAAAGAATTGTTGCCCAAATAACAAGAAATGTTTTTGACATTAACAACAAAATGCGCTAGTTTTGTTTAACCTGAATCTCCTCTTATGCAACTGTTTTACATGTGTAAGGGGCTGCACAGTTGCTCTGGAACTGAAATGTGAAATGCTATTAATGGGACATTCACTGCAATAAAATCATACGCTTCCTCATTTCATATCAATGGTAGAGAAAACAGAAAGTCTGGCATGTTATTTTATAAATAAATAAATAAATAATTCAGTGAATTCCTGCAATAGAAACAGAGTATCCATATTTTATGATTGGGTTCAGTCACAATTGCAAAGAAAGTAAATGATTGATGTATGGAGTTTGGAATTTTCCTCTTAGCTTGGCCATAAATTTATTAAATGGGGAAAGATCCAGAAACAGCATACAGCAGTGAAGCCCTATCCCACAAATATAGGGTCTTTAAATTCAAACTCAAAAGAAGAATTTAGTTCAGATGTGAGAGGAAGAATAGAGAGCTATATGAAATATCTGATGAAGAAATAAGTGAATTGTGTTTTAAAGCTTTGTGTAGCCTACAAACAATATTTAAAAATCTAACCAAACTTTTTGTTGAAAACTTTTGGAAATTTAAAGAAAATTAAGTTTTAAAACTTGGAAACCTTTGCTTTGTAGCTTCAAATATTTCAAGTAGTCTGAAGTGTTTGTATTTTAATTAGTAATTCTGAAATCATGCCTAGCAAGGTAGCCAAAACATTTTAGCTTCTAGAAAAAATATACTTATCCCAATAGTCTAAATGGAAGAACATGAATCCTGGAAGAAAACTATTTGGCTAGATTATTAGAATTCACTATTCATTCTAAAGAATAATTAACCTGAAATAAAATAGCTCTCTTGTAAAAGCACTAAACAATTTTTTTTTCTTGAAATCAAGATAGACACAGGATATTTTCACAGAGCTACAGACAAATGAATGACAAAAATTTATGTAAATTTCCACTGTCTGTTAACAAAGCAACTGTGGTAAGTGATTGATAGCTGCTCTGGTAGCTCTTAACTTGTGTCACTTATTTGTTATTAAAGTGATAGTGGTGGTGGTGCTGCTGGTGGTTTCCTAAACTGTCAAATCAAGTTTTACTTCCTTCCTTAGGATGAAATGATGGAAATTATTTCCAAGCAGATTCACCTTTTGGAAATTCTCTTTTCATTTTGCTTAATTTCAAATTTTTCTGTTGCAATTTTTCTCGTCTTCTTGGATTGTTTCCACCTATTGAAGTGAATTCGACATTTATTTGTCTCCCATTCAGATGAGTATGATGCAGACGCAAACCAATCTGGAAGAAATTTGCAAAAAAGTTAATACAATTCCAAATATAATAAAAACTTATTTCCTATTTACTTTTTCAGACTTGGATTCCCATACAGACTAATAAATGTTAAATTTGATAAGGACTAGGTAAAGATGTTGCATTAAATACCATCTGTGATGAAGGCAGTGAGTTGGTAGTCATTAGCAGAACGCTTTGCAATATTCCTTCTGGCTCTCACACCACCCTAAGTTAAATCCTGGAAGATCCAGCTTTTTCTTTCAGCCTTTTGAGGTCAATAAATAAAGTATCAGTCATGTGTTGGGTTGATTTCTTTTTTCTCTAAGAAGAAATATGCTATGTTCAGACCTAGATAGGGGTTGAACTGTACTAAGTTACGAAAATGCCCTATACATAACAGCACCACTACAAATCAATCAGGAATTAAGGGTCCCAGCCTAATTAATGATGCAAATTTATTAAATATAGAACACTTTCTGAAGGATTGATGGTTTAGCAAAAGAGGAAAAATTGACTGACAGGATTTTAATTTCAGAGAGCTGGAACAAATATTGCATAATGTTCTATTCAACTTACTGCCATCATCACTGGTAATATTTAGTGCAAAATCTCAATCTGGTTTTAATCTAATCTAACAAGAACATCTAGCTGACTGCTTTAGGTAGTTGGAGAGCAGCATAACTGATGAAAATGTTATAAACTAAAAGCTCTGAAGACAACAAATGAATAAAATTGATGACCGTTTGGAGTACCAACTTAGAATTAGAGATATTTACAACTGGTTGTAATGATAATCACACAAACATAAAATGATCATTAATTAGATGAAAGACATTACCATTACATGATAGTGTTTTTCAGTTAATAATTAAGAAATTACAGAACATTTAAGAATCTTTGTCATGTTAATCAAAAACAATACTACAATGCAGCTACAGGCTATAATTATTAATAATAAAACTGCTATGTAACTACACATATTGCCAATAATACTATTGATCTCTAACAAACATAAAATATTAAATTGACCAGCACTTACATATCCTGAAAGAATTAAAGACGAAGTACGAGGGGGGTGCTGAAAAGTTCCGGACTTTGGGTTTAAAAAAAATACAAGAGGATCAGTTAATTATGATTTTATTCAAAATATTCCACTCTCAGATTCATACAATTATTGCATCAGTCCTTCAGTTTTTCTAAACCCTGCAAAAAAACTCATCAAGCTAGGCCCCCAACCAGGTCTATCACAAAACCCTTAAAGCCAGGAACTTTTCAGCATCCTTTTGTAATTCCTGATGGGATTTGAAATCAGAATGTAAAGGCACTCTATCAATTCTATAATTAACCATCCCTACCATTGATGGTAATATTCATTTTATTTATACTAATATTCATTTCTTTTCACTTGCCAGGTATTTGAAGGGATTGGATTATTACTAATATTTATTTTAGAAATCGTCCAGGACAAATTAAAGTCAGGTAGGATCTGAACTTAAAACTGGAAAGGTATCCATTTAAATTAAAAAATCAGAACTCCAATTTCTGTATTAACACTAACAGCATTAATTGTAATGTCAGTATTATGCATACTAAAGCCCCTTGTCACCTACCATGAAGCAATCTCACCAATGGCTCTTCTTTTTAGCAAATCAGTGTCATTTTTGCCACAGTCAGAGGATGAGACCAGTAAGGTAGCAGAGGAAATGTTACCTTTTGCAGGTAATTAATTACCCTAGTTCTGGTGGTGTGGGTATATTCCTAACAAAGAAGTGAAGAGATGACAAAAAACTAGATGGAATAAAAAAAATAACAACAGAGGAGTTGTAGACACATGACGTTTATAATCTCTACAAGTGAAACTGAAAGATATGTAAAAGGAAAACCTTCCTTATGAAAACTTTCTCAAAGAGGGCAAATGAAAACTTTCTTAAAAAAAAGAAATCTTGCCCACCAGGGACAATGGATATAGTGGAACCAGTCACCCATGGGAGGAGCTGGTTAAGGGGTATAGCCCTTCTTACTGCATGTTGTTGTTGACCTCTTGCCAACCGCAAATAATCTTAAAATGTGGAGCAAAGAAAACCCATCCCGCAAGCAGTGTAGAGCAACTCTTTGCATCTCGGACTACATTTTGATCAGATGCCTCAGGGCATTTGGAAAGGCCAACACTAGTGAAAATGTGACAAGGTTCTTAAAGAAATCATCAAGTGGACTGATCTGCGAAGGGTGAAAACTAACAAATGACAGCCCCTATTCCCCAAGGGTATCAGATTCTTGAGGGAAGGTAACATGGCTCCAAAGACAAAAGCTATAGCAGGGGACCTATTTTTTATTTTACAATGAACTTCAGATTATGAGATGCAAGTGGGCCTGAGGGGCAAACTTGTCTTCTCAGAGGAGATAGCAGTAATATCACTCAGAATGGACCTGCCCCTGCTCTCCAATCAATGATCATAGTCAAATTTACAGTGCTCTGGAGGGACAGGCTCGATATTTCACATCAGCTAAAAGAAAAAAACACAAATACCAGGACTTGATTGCTGAGGTCCTTGTCAAGGGATGGCATGTGGCTTCATTCTTTATAGAAGCCAGACTGCCACAACTTTCCAACTAAATCAGTGCACTATTTCCAGCAGAAGATTGGTCTGGAATCAAAGCAACTAATGAAAGCCAGCAAGTCACAGTAGCTGAAAACACTTGTAGGTGATAAGAGACTGCAAATGGAACCTTTCCATGAGTAAAGATTAATTTGGTCCTTGCTGTCCTACTCAGTCAAAGCATACAGGTGAAGTATATAGGCTAAGGAGTAAAATGCTTGTGACCCTGAGTTACCTGCTCATGATACTGAAGGGTTTCCAACATTGGATGGATTTAGAGCTTGCAAAACCTCCAAATAGCTCCTGCAAGTTCTGCATCTCTGATATTTATTTCAACTTGTCATTGTGGCGGGAGATTTTTGTGGTTATGTCAAAACTCACCAAGATGGATTGATTGTGTTAACAGAAAATTTGATCATCATCATTATTTCACATCAGCTTTTTCTATGCCTGCATAGATTGGACAGATTTTGCTCTCTATTGTACAATAGTTCTTCACCTGGTGCACAAAACAACAGAGATAATTGTCAATTGCTGTTTGTGTTATTTGTGGGCATAGTTTTTAAAGCTGGATACTTTCTCTACCATCAATCACTTTACAGCATAACTGGCTGCATTGTATCATCCTCCCATAATAAGAGAGGCTGACTTGTGGTAGGACTAAAGAATTCCCCTCTACTCTGTATCAGTTTTTATTCACAATTACTGCCCTCCATAACAAGATTCCAGCACTGTGGATTGTGGAGCTTACAACTTCATTTCATTCCTTGATTTAAGAAATATAACAAGACAAGAAAGCATGAATAATCTTATATGTAACACAAATTTCAGAAATCCAGCTAGACAACTGGTAGCTCCTGACAAACATAAAGCAAGAGTGTAGGTCAGAAGTCACTGTTATGTATTCAGTGCCCCAGGGTCTCTGCCACACTGATACCTGTATACAGCTGGCTAGACCAAGTCATAATATGCTGCTTATGATGAAATATGAACCTTTTGGCTGGTAGACCAAACATTCTATTAAGTTAGTCAGCTGTGGTTCTGTGATAATTTACACCTAAAAGGTATTTGTAGCGACAACTATACAATCCTGAAGTGATTGTAGTATGTCAACTGAATGAAGTTTGTAGAGTAAAACATTTTCTTTGCATAACACCAGAAGCTTGTGTCTACAAAAAATGTCATTATTAACTAAAAAGATTCCTCTTCTGTTTCATAAGAATATACAAAAAAACAAACTAACAAGAAAAAAACATACCTTGTGACTAATTCTGTCTTTGAATTCAATGTAAGCAAATCCTCGAGGCTTGTTTGTGCCACGTTCTGTAGGAATTCGAACTTTTTTGACTCCTCCTGCAAAAAGAAAAAGAATTTTCAATTATTGATAAATTTACATAAACCTAATATCACAAAATTTTGTTTTGCATTTCATATATATCAGATATTTTACATTTTCTAATTCAAACTATCTACCAATGAGTGGTCAAACTTATTAATTTCAGAAGACAGAAGACCAATTTAAAAACAAAGATGTAGCAGAACCACTTTCTGTTGTTTTCTCTACAAAGATTTAACCCCTTAGCATTCAAATTATTCTGTCAAATAAGATGCTTATTCACACTGTTTTGAATTAATCATGCATTATCTAAGATTTGAGATTTTGATGTGATTGTTTATTTTTAGTATGACATAATAGGGTAGATGCAGGGGCCAAATCTAGCCAGTTTGAACATAAAACAGATAGGATACTTTGGCTGGATATGGCCAGTCTGAATGCTAAATGGTGTAGCTACTGAAAGTCTCTGCAGAGATACAGTGCTATTGACAGAACACTAGTCATCAAACTAGCCCTGTAACCATTCCCCGATACAATTCAAGTAATATGTAAAGTAGATGTCATCCAGGCTATGAAGGGCTTTTTAGTGTCAGTTGTCTTGCTCCAGTTTATACCATGCACAACCTAGCTTTAGAATAGATACACTATGTTTCATAAGTGATGACTAAAAAAAGTCAGAGACAGGAAAGACATTTGCTTGTTGAGCACTGCCTCATAAAACCCATTCACACAATGCCAGTATTTAAAAGTAGGCATAAAACAATGATGATAATGCATTGTACTAGTTTCATGACGGGAAATAAAATAAATGACAAATATATTCTCTTCTGGATAAAACATCAGCATATTGCAGGTTGCTCTTGTTTAGTCTCAAATCAACCCTCATCAAGCAGACCTATAATCATGATCAAAGACATTCCAGTTCTGACTGTCCCATCATTTTGTATATCAGAGTCTACATTATCCAATGTTGGTCTTACCTTTTCTAAGGCAGCAGGATGTGACTGGAGGGAAATTTTGTTGTTATTTCTAATAGGTCAAGCAACCCAAGAGAGATCTTTTTTGGCTCAGGTTAACATTCAAAGCTACAGAAAATCTGCGTCAGTGAATTCCATCTAAACCATATTAGCCTGGAAAAGTGTCTTCAATAAATATTACAGACAAATTGATGGAAGGAATGATGTTAACTGATATGACACAATGAAAAATAGTGCTTAACTCAACTAAATGTGGCACATAAGTCAATTTACACCTTAAATACAGCAACACATCAAACTACAAAATATTAAACTGCTGCTCATGCAGTCACATAATGTATTATGATGACACATATATAACTCAGCTCACACACAGGACAGAGTTACATACCAGTGACAGCCGCTTATACACTAGTTGTTGTCATCAACACTGCCATGCTACATAAATCAATTAGCCATGCAAAACTAAATATTGTGAAACATTTCATCTTGATTTAGTCCTACAGAAAAGAATGTGAATCAGAATGACATTAACTGAACAGCTGATGTTTTCTATTTCAATACCTGTTTTACGGAAGTGTTCCTCTAGCTGTTCTTTTGTAACATTGTAAGGTAGGTTACCAACAAACACAACATAGGCCTTCTTCACAGGTTTATTGTCCACAGAAAAATTCTTATCTGGTGTTACATTGTTACTGGTATCAGAGGTAGATTTCTTTGTTTTGGGTGACGGAGTTTTAGTTTTGGAAGGACTGGCTTTCTTTTCTTTGGTCTTTTTCTTTGGAGTTTTGCTACCAGCAGCTACCACTTTAGCTGCTGTTGCTGCTGCTACTGGGGGTTTCTTAGTGTGACGAGGTGATATGCGTTTCTTAGAGAGAAGCAGCTTGGACTGAAACCCACTGCTACTCTGTGATTTTATTTCCAATGTTCTTTTCGATCGCCGAACTAAAAGGAAAAGAAATTAAGAATCAGATGTCACTAGATACAGGAAAATTGATAAGAAGGGAAAAACTTTCAAAATGCCTCACAATTTTCACTACAACACAGCTTTATAACATTATCTTTTACACAGGAATGTATCGACATAGTATTTAACTTATCATCATAATTGTTGTAGTCAGATGCCATGACTGTACCACGTTTCAACAGCCACCACTCTGTATTTGTTGTTCTTAAGCATACTAATGAGTTGAACTGTACAAAAACTCACACAGGTGTGTTGCTGATTATTTCCTTTTGAATAATTCTCCAGCCAAGAATTTAGCGCCAAATCCACACAGATGTTTCCAAGAACCTCATTGATCACACAAATATATTTTGGATACTTAGGCACTTGCTCAAGGTGCTGTGTAGTGCAAGTGAACCTGAAATCACATGGTTTGGAAATCAACTTCTAATCTGCACAGCTATCCCAGCACTCTCAATTTATATATGTGTGTCTTGTGTGAATGTTTACAAAACTAAGCTGAGCAACAGCTACAAATGGCGACATCACTATTTTTGGTTGGGTTGCAAATGATGGCATTTGTTGACATTTCCTACCAATAAGTAATTTTTTAGCTCTGCATGTTTGTATTCCACTGGAGATAAAGACTCTTACTTGCAAAACAGGTAATGCTTGGCAACAGGAAGTGCATTCGGCCATAAAAAGCTTATCTAAATTCCTCCCACTTAAGCCATGCGAGCACAGAAAATCAGACACGAAGCAAAACAAACTAGTGAATGTAACAAATCACTCGTAATGTTTTCTTTATAGTTAGGGTGGAAGAGACTTTTTTGTGAATGCATGGCAGTGTAGTTAACAAGATCAATTGATTTTAGGTTCAGTTCTACTGTGAGGCACCTTGGGCGAAGTGTCTTCTACTACAGCCTCGGGTTGACCAAAGCCTTACGAATGGATTTGGTAGACTAAAACTGAAAGAAGAATATTGTGTGTGTGTGTGTATAACTCCTTGTTTTGGTATCAAGTGACAGCTGTAAATGAATGCCACTGTCATATACGTGGTGTTACTTGCTAGCATTCACTCATATGAAAAGACTTTTGGCAAAGTTCCATGATTTGTAATTTGGTAGTCACTAAGAGAACTGGATGCAGATGGAATTACTTGTGGGATGTAGGAGTTGTTCAAGCCAGTTGCTAACTCTCACTTTGCTGACATGACTCCTGTCTTGTCAGCAAAGTGAGAGTTAGCAACTAGTTGAGTAAAAAACTTAGCATGTAGCTAGGTATTTATTCATCAGTAGTCCATGAGAACTGTTGTGTACTGTTCTCATAATCCAACTGGTCAAAAATTTCAAGGAAATATTCCAGTTACAGATGCAGAGGTCTAGGATCAAGAAGTTACTAAAGGAAATGTAGCAAAACCAAAAGTTTTAGATAGCAAGAAAAAACAGAGAACTCTACTGCTATTTGGGATGTGGTCATGATTGATATGCAGGAAAGGTGCAGAATGCAATTCTACAATGTATATTCAATGTAAAATGTGGGTGCACAAGAAATGCAGTGAGATCACAGGTAGACATAAAGATTCACAGAAGTAGTTAGCAGTAAGAGCACCACTGAAATGAATTCTTTCAAATACTTGGAATGCTCCATAGTTGTTGTTTGCTTTTGTTACCTCGGTTACCTTGTCAGTTGCAGAGACAGACATTTTGAAAGCATAGTAACCTTAGTAAAGAATGGTAAAAGTTAAGGGAATTATTACCTTTGCAGGCAAACAAAGGGATTCTTTCTCTTCAAGAGAAGGGTAAATTGTATAATACTTGCGTATGAACTGTGATTTTGCTTGGTAGTGAGAAAATGGGTAGCAAAAGACTCTAGAGGGTATTTGAAGGTAGCAAAAAAACAAAAATGAGGCAAGCGTACACCACTGGATATGTAATATTATTAGTATGTATGAACAACAGAACACAAAAGGGCTCAGAGTAAAACTAGGCATAAGAGGAATCAGATGTGGTGTGGAAGAGAGAAGATTGTGGTGGTACAGTACAGACATGTGAACATTATAAAAGACGTCTGATGGTTAAAAAGGGTGCTAAGGAATACAAGTGGAAGAAGCCTGTGGAAAAAGAAAACAGAGGCCAATATGGAAAGAAATAATAAAGGAAGATTTCAGAGATGATGATGAGCCACAGCAAATGATATTGTATTGGAGAAGACCTGTCCAACCCATGGAAAAACTTACTTAAAATAATGGCAGTTATATGTATATAATATATATCTAATGTGAGAGCTGTGCAAGTCAATCATCTGGCACAAGATCACCTCCTCTAATGACCCCTCCCCTCTCAAAATTCCTTGTCTTGCAAGTTACTTGGTAACCCTGCTGGTGCCATGCAAAAAGCATCTAGTCCACACTGTGAAGTGGTTGGCATTTGGAAGGGGAATCAGCAGCAAAAATCATGCCTAAACTGACCTCACCTGTGCTGCTGCTATGTAAAATGTATTCACTCCACTCTATGGGGTGGTTGGTGTTAGGAAGGGCATCCAGCTGTAAAAAACATGCCAATACAGACACAGTAGCCTGGTGCAGTCTTCTATCTGGCCAGTTCAAACCGTCCAACCAATGCCAGCATGGAAGACGGGTGTTAAATGATGATAATGTATATTACTAACAGATATATACAATATCAAGAAGAATGAACAACTGGGGCTCATCTAATGAAGTCTTAGTAGTTTTATAGTAGATTATATAAAATCTCCCTTGTCACTCATTGCATTGTAAATAAATGCATTGAAGTAGCTTTTAAAATCTGTTAGCAGTGATATTTGGCTTCACCAAATGCAATATAAAATTTAAACAATAAATAGATGAGATGGTACAGAATCAAACCCTTGCACTTTGTGTCTATCAAATTCATGTCCCCATGGAAAATCAGATAGGATGAAGATAATAACTCAATTTATTGAAACACAGGCAGTCTACTCACAGAAATATATTCATGAAAATGGGATAGATATGCATACACATATACTTGTGTATGTGTATATACAAAAAAAAATCCCCCAAAAAACAAGAAATTAGATTTTTTTTTTTAGTATAGCTTATTCACCATTATCACAAAAGTTGAACATGTTGGATAAACATATAGGGAATTTCTTGTAAGTGTAGGAGTGGCTGTGTGGTAAGTAGCTTGCTTACGAGCCACATGGTTTTGGGTTCAGCCCCACTGCATGGTACCTTGGGCAAGTGTCTTCTACTATAGCCTCGGGCCAACCAAAGCCTTGTGAGTGGATTTGGTAGACGGAAACTGAAAAAAGCCCATCGTATATATGTGTGTGTGTTTGCCCCCCCCACCACCACCACATCGCTTGACAACTGATGCTGGTGTATTTACATCCCCGTAACTTAGTGGTTTCGCAAAAGAGACCAACAGAATAAGTACTAGGCTTACAAAGAATAAGTCCTGGGGTCGATTTGCTCGACTAAAGGTGGCACTCCAGCATGGCCACAGTCAAATGACTGAAACAAGTAAAAGAGTATATGTTTATCCAACTTCTTATTTTGTTCTATAAGAACTCAGCAAACAATATTTCCAGAATTTTCAACTCTAATATGTACCGAATATCAATACAACAGACTGGATTGTAATTCTGAGAAAAGCACATGTGCTTCAAGAGGACACAGCTTGGATTTTACCCTACCTACCTACATCATCATCCTTTAATGTCCATTTTCCATGCTGGCATGGGTTGGATGGTTCAAGAGGAGCTGACCAGCTGAAGGGTTGTTCAGGCTCCCTGTGCTTTCATGTGGTTTCTACGGTTCAATGCCTTCCTAACATCAACCACTTTACAGAACATACTAGGTGCTTTTACACAGCACCAGCACCTACAAGCCCACAAAATTAGTTATGCTCAGCTGGAGAGGGTTGCAGTAAGTGAGCCTGTATGCAATAGCAACCATGCTTTTACTTTGCTTGACATGTCTTTTCAAGCACAGCAAACCACCAGGAGTCTCAGCCCCTGTCATCCCCTCTGTGAGTCCCAACATCTGTAGATCCTTTCTCACTATTTCATCCCATGTCTTTCTGGGTCTACTCCTTCCACATGTTTCCTCTACAATTAGAAATTTTCACCTCTTGATGCAACTCTCTTTGTTCATATGAATTATATGACCATACCAGTGCAGTCTTCTCTCTTGTACACTGCATCTGATACCATATATACCCTGTTTTCTCCCAAATCACTGACACTGTCGAATATATATATATCATCATCAAAATCAAATGTTTTAAATCTGGGTTTTGTCCCTGTTAATGGGGGTGGCTGGATCTACCTCAATGCCATAGCAACTGCCCTCACATCATCTTACCATCTTGCCTAGTTTGGACATCACAATATCAACTGTGTTATAGATGAAGGAAGTTTCAAAATATAATCAAAAGCATAATTTGGCAGAATGGAGCAATGACTGAACTTACCTTTGGATTTTTCATTTTTCCATTTGTTTGTTTTGCTTCGTGTAGATTTTTCCGTCTGCAAAACAACATGGAATATTGATATGGAATTTCAAACAAAAAGAAGAAAAAAATTTCTTTTAGCACAAACAACAAGATAGAAACATACTTAACAACAAGACCAGAAGATAACAACCATCTGACTTACAGAAAGCGTTGCCTTCTCACTGCCTCTTCTATTAATACTATGAAGGCCCCGGCTCTTCAGAACCAGCTGGCTTAGTAGCAGCTTCATTCAGGCTTACTAGTCTCTCCTATACTCTTTATCCAAAGTGTATCCACCAATCCCTATCATCTCCAGTCCTTCCACTTCAGAATATTATCTCTCTGGAATTTCATCCCACATTTCCTTGCAGCTATCAAGTTGCAGATGTCAAAGAACATCAGCTGTGTCCAATGTTTCTGGTCTTCACAGCCCATGCCTCCAGTTCAGGAACTGGCAACAAAGCATGGTTGTGTGGTGAGTAGTCTGCTTCTCAACTACATCCTCTACTACAGCTCTGTGCCAAGCAAAGACTTGTGAGTGGATTTGGTAGATAGAAACTGAAAAAAGCCCATTCTGTATATATGCATGTATGTGTGTTTATGTGTGAATGTCTATGTATGTGTTTGTCACCCACTACTGCTTTACAACTGGTGTTAGTTTGTTTACATCCCTGTAAGTTAATGGTTTAACAAAAGAGACTGATGGAATAAGTACCAGGCTTAAAATAAGTACTAGGGTCAATTTGTTTGACTAAATCCTTCAAGGTGGTGTCCCTGCATGCCTACTGTCCAATGACTGAAACAAGCAAACAGTAAAAGATACATACATCATCATCATCATCGTTTAATGTCCGTTTTCCATGCTAGCATGGGTTGGACGGTTCGACCGGGGTCTGGGAAGCCAGGAGGCTGCACCAGGCTCCAGTCTGATCTGGCAGTGTTTCTACAGCTGGATGCCCTTCCTAACGCCAACCACTCCTTGAGTGTAGTTGGTGCTTTTTACGTGCCAGGGGAGGATGGCAGCGGCCACAATCGGTTGGTGCTTTTTACGTGCCACCGGCACAGAAGCCAGTGAAGGTGGCGCTGGCATTGGCCACGTTCGGATGGTGCTTTTTACGTGCCACCGGCACAGGTATCACAACTACAATTTCCATTTGATATTTATTTTGATGTTGATGTACTTGACTCAATAGGTCTCCTCAAGCGCCGCAGATCATGTGCCACCAGCACAGAAGCCAGTCAAGGCGGTGCTAGCATTGGCCATGTTTGGATGGTACTTTTTACGTGCCGCCGGCACAGGTATCACAACTACAATTTCCATTTGATATTTATTTTGATGTTGATGTACTTGACTCAATAGGTCTCCTCAAGCACAGCAGGTCATGTACCACTGGCACAGAAGCCAGTCAAGGCAGCGCTGGCATCGGCCACGTTTGGATGGTGCTTTTTATGTGCCACCGGCACAGATACACACACACACACACACAAAGTATGGGGGGTTTAGTTCACAGGTGATCTAAACAATTAGGTATGTTAGGTACAAGATGTGTGTGTGTGGGTGGGGGGGTATTTTCATTATCTTGCAATATGTTATTGCCTCACTCCAGATTATCCTTCATAGGACAGACTTATAATCAAAGACATTCCATCTTTTATTCAAGCCTAGTAAATAAATACATTATCCAATATGCCCTTCCTTTATTTAAGATGATAGGGTGTGATTTGAAGTATATCTTTTAATAGGTTGAGTGGCCCTCTCTGCTTACCTCCAGAAAAGGACTAACAGATAATCAACCCTTTAGCATGTTAAACAGGCCATATTCAGCCTAAATATTCTTTTCTACTCTCTAAGGAGGGGGCTAGTCAATTAGATCACTCCCAGTATGCAACTGGTACTTAATTTATTGACCCCGAAAGGATGACAGGCAAAGTTGACCCTGGTGGAATTTGAACTCAGAACATAAAGACAGACAAAATATCGCTAAGCATTCCGCCCGGCATGCTAATGTTTCTGCCAGCACCCTGCCTTAATTCAGCCTAAATACTGTACAAGTTTTGTGTTCAAACCAATCAGATCTGGCCCCACAAATCCTACAGTGTTGTTCTCAAAATAAACTTTTACATCATTGAAACCTCAAAGTTACAAGATAATGCCTGATGGATTCTAAGCAACGTGAATAAATAAGCATTACATTTGACAAAGTAATCTGAATGCTAAAAGGTCAACCCATGAGCATTTAAACTGGCCAGATCCAGCCCAAAATATTCTGCTTCAAATGAAGAAAAAATATCTATCATTTTATCAATTATATTTTTTTTTGTTTTGTTATTTTTGTGTTTATTATAATATATTTATTTTTAACATTTTATCATATAACAGAAGAGTTAAGGTATAATATGAATCAAAATAGAGGAAAAAGTATAATTCAATTATACGTGATAAGTGAGGTGTTCAAACTGGTAAAATCTGACCTCTTGCACCTATCCTACAACCACATCTTCAAAATCTCTAAGCTACAATATAATACATTATTAATTTTTTTTTAATGTGAATAAATAAGCATTATATTTCAGAGAGTGAACCAAATGCTGAAGGGTGGGTTAAATACCACTTCATCCTCCAAGTTACTATCTTTGTTGCAGGAACTACCCTGGTAGAGTAGATTATTCATCCATATTCTGATTACACACAACTTAACGAAACCTGCTTTATAGATTGAAAATTTCATGCTGTGGCAATTATGCCTTTTCAAAGGACACTAACAATATAAGTGAAATCAAATGGCCCTAATTAGTAATTAAAACTGACAACTTAGTAACAGTTGTTACTAAGTTTATCACTTTCTATCTTTAAGAATTAAGCAAGTCATTCAAAAGGCTGTGTTGATAATACTGAAAGCTATTATCTCAATGATAACAAATTGCTGATATCATGATAACTGGGATATCAACAATGTACCCTTTGAAGCTACACTAATTTAGCAAGTATTTATCGTTGCCTACATTCACATGTAACTTCACCACAAACTTTATTTTCAAACTGGGAAGATCCTGTTTCACACATCTTCTTAACAAATGCTATTCTTAAAATAAGCAATGGCATCAACAAAATCTCAAAGCCACAATATAAGGCATGATTAATTCAAAATGATGTGAAAGTGATAAAGCTGGAGCCACATATGACAAATACAATCCATACATGCACAGTCGCACTATCGTTGCCTTAGATCGGGACAAAACTTTTTAGCATTTAAACAGGTCATATCCAGCCCAAATATTCTGTTTTATGTTAAAACTGGCCAGATCCAGCCTCTCTCATTTATCCTACAATGTCAATCCTCAAAATGTCAAAGCAACGAAAAGTAGCATAACTGATTGACAACAATGTGAATAAATAAGCATCACATTTGACGCAAAGCAAACTTCTTAACCACACAACCATCATGCACATGTACAGACACACACACAATAAAAATACAAGCAACAGTTTATATTGAACCTTGCTCAATTACGCTTATATCCTAATAAAAGGAGGCTTAAAATTGCTGTGGGCAGACTTACAAAGTCTGTTATAACCCTATTATATTATCTCCAATAATCCAATTATAATTTGTTTAACTATAGAATCTAGCTTATCACATAATTATATTGCAACAGCAGCTGCTGACCCTTAATACAAGCCCATATCTAGGGTAATTCTTGTTAAATAACAGATAACATCTAACTAGAATCTCATACAATATATAATGAAATATGTATCTTATTCAAAACATTATCTTCTTTTATCCTTTCCTTGTTTCAGTCATTTGACTGTGGCCATGCTGGGGTACCACCTTGAAGAATTTTGAGTCAAAAGAATCAACTCCAGTGCTTTTTTTTTTGTCTTAAAGCTTGGTACTTATTCTAACGGTCACTTAAGCCAAATCACTAAGTTACAGGAATGTAAACACAGTGACACTAGTTGTCAAGCAGTAATGGGGGGGACAAACAATTATATATATATATATATATATATCACATGACCAATCAGGCCTTCAGATGTTGCTACACATCGCTGGTCACAATGCGCTTCACATTGTTTTAGCCTTCAATGACGTCACCCTGCTGGCCAAGCGAGCAGGCTAACAGAAGGAAGAGTGAGAGAAAGTTGTGGTGAAAGAGAACAGCAGGGATCACCACCATCCCCTGCTGGAGCCTTGTGGAGCTTTGGGTGTTTTCGCTCAATAAACACTCGCAACACCAGGTCTGGGAATCGAAACCGTGATCCTACGACAGCGAGTCCACTGCCCTAACAACTGGGCCATTGCACCTTCATATATATATATATATATACACACACACACATACATACATACATACAGGGGTTGGATAAAATAATGGAAACACCTTAAAATTTCAAGCAAATTTATTTTAATATGGGGTAGGACTGCCTTTGGCTGTAATTACAGCTTGAATTCTATGAGCTATGGCAATGTATTGTAACTTAGGAATTTGGCAGCTATTTCTTGTAAATCAATTGACAGTAACGAAGCTTCTTTCTAGACTTGTCAGGTTCTCTCATTATCATTTAACTCTTTAGCATTTAAACAAGTCACATCCAACCCAAATATTCTGTTTTATGTTCAAACTGGTAAGATCTCGCCTCTCATGGCTACCCTACATTATCATTCCGAAATAAAAAGATTACATCATTGAAATCTTGAAGCTACAACATAATGTATAATTAATTCAAAACAACATGAATAAATAACGAGCATTACATTTGAGAGAGTAATCTGAATGTTAAAGGGTTAAGCAGGTGGATGAAAGCAAAACCTGTTGCAACATCCGTATCATATTGCCATTTCTGTACTGCCAGTTACCACTCCCTCTCCTCTATACTACATCCAATCAACATCATCATCCTCTCTACATCCAATCAACATCATCATCCTCTCTACATCCAATCAACATCATCATCCTCTGCCCACACTCATACTGATCGATCATCCTTGTCTACCATCCACTACAAATCCCTTATTGGCCACTTCTACACCATGTTTACATTTATCTCGCATACCCTTGCAACATTACCCACCCCCTCTGATCCATGCTTTATTCTATTCACCTTGGACATGTTAACTTGAGGATATGTTCTGGCACCTTATTACTTCTCTTCCAAGCCAATCAAGCCACTCCTATAAAAGACAAAGAAGCCATAACTCTCCTTCCCAACAGTAAAACTGTTCCTGCTCCTCCCATTATACTTTAACCACTCAAAATCTCACATAAAGTGACCACCCTATCTCCTATCACCCTTTCAGATGAGGAGAGTGGGACTACCTCACTATGTTGATGCCTTGAAAATAAAAATGACCCAGTACACTCTAAAATGGTTGGCATTAAGGGCTTCCAGTCACAGTAACCATGCCAAAACTGAGACTGGAGCAAAATGTGGGCCGCTAACCCACTGGATCCAGTCAAAACGTAACATCCTATGCCAGCATGCAAAGCAGACATGATGATGATGATGATGATAATTGTGCTTTTGAATTTTACAGTTCCTCTGAGACTGGTAAAGAACAATTCAGTTTAAGTTCGCTTAAATATATCTAAGTTGATGTCTGCAACAAACACACTGGGTGGATTTCAGACAATTAACATTCTGGGGAGAAAAGGTGAAGCAAAAATGTAGTTGGTGTGGACACAATAAGACTGATGAGAGGAGTGATGGGAATTTTGGGTGAGTTAGCTCAGGAAATAGCATGTAGTAGTTCAGAGATGCAAGAGACATTTGTAGAACCAGCAGAAGAGGGAGGATGAATATATTGGACAATCAGTCAGATGTTCTTTCTTTGGATGTAGTCCAAGATGCTTGTGTGTGTGTGTGTAGCAGCACCATTTGTGAAGCAGGAGCCATACACTTGGATGGTTTAGTAATGAATAATACAAATGCATGGTTAAGAAATTATTTTATGCCTGTGGGGCTCAGGTTCTATCCTACGATGTGACACATTGGGCAAGTGTCTTCTACAATAGGCTTGGGTCATCCAAAACCTTCAGTGTGAAATTTAGTAGACAGGAGTTGTATGGAATTTCTGTAAAGTGGCGAGCTGGCAGAATCGTTAGCACGCTGGGCGAAATGCTTAGTGGTATTTCGTCTGTCTTTACATTCTGAGTTCAAATTCCGCCAAGGTCGACTTTGCCTTTCACCCTTTTGGGGTTGATAAATTAAGTACTAGGTACACACTGGGATTGATGTGATCGACTTAATCCCTTTGTCTGTCCTTGTTTGTCTCCTCTATGTTTAGCCCCTTGTGGGCAATAAAGAAATAAGAAATTGTATGGAATCCAGTCAGAGGAACTATTCCTGTTCTTGGGTAGTAGACTTAAACTGGTTTAACATTACCACCTGGTCTTTGGTGCCTTTAGCAGACATCACTCTGTCACAAGCTTTTAAACCAATTCTTTGGTCTGAAGCTAACTTTCTCCAAACTGGTCACAGAGGTCCAGAATAAAAGGTTGTGGGCATCACCCTTCCTCCAGTAACCGAGTCATGTGAAAAAAAAACAAATGTTTTAAGGGAAAATCTTTTTTAAATTACTCCACCTGTCCCCCTATTTTCAGTTTAACATCTGCTAAACATTAAAATAATCCTACTAGATTTCTATAACACAGTCAATATCTGCATAAGGATTATTTTGCTATGTTTCAATTTTAAAAGCAGAATATCTCTAACAGTAATTTCAACTGTCTGAGACACACTGTGTAGCACTTGGCTTCTTTAAAGCATCACATCTTAAAACATATGCTTACACACACACACACACACACACAACCATTGCCAAGAAGTGAAAAAAAGAAAAGAAAAAAAACGGCAAAAACATGTAACGGAGGAAGAATCTAACTTTATTGCCACTCCAGTTCAAAGAATTCTGCTGAAATGGTTCAAATAACCATTGATAGTTCAGTGAACCATTTTGTTTCTATAATTGATCTATTATTAGAAAGTAATACTACTTAAGAATCTGTTGTCTACACACATACACACAGATCTTAGCATTATCTGTGTAGATAGACAGATAGCTGGTGCTTTGTTTGAGTCTGTAGAAATAATAAACTGTTAAATATATCATTTTCTAATGACAGATTAACTATAAAAACAAAAAGATAGATGGAAAACCACACACACACACACACATAAATAGACATATAGGATGTGTGTATATACATATATATATATATATATATATTATATATATATATATATATATATAATAGTGAGAGCTGAAGACTTGAGTACATCTATAGCAATAATTGTGAGTAAACTTTAAATTGTCAGCTTAGTAAAATAAATAAATTATATATTTGTGATAAGAGACTTAATTCTATAGCTTCAAGTAACTTGTTAGACCTTACAAGTAAAACTACTTCAATCAGTATTGGCTGGTTTTAACAGCAGAAAAATGACATATTATGATGTTCCTTTTTTTTCCAATGCACATTAGCAGTCTAGGTAAAATGGACCTCTATGGAGATCAGACAGCTCTGGGAGAAGTAGATACAACTTGAAAGATTATTGGTATCCATTTCCAGTGGAATAAAAGTAATAAAGAAAAATGCTATTAATTAATGGATTAGTAACAATGGAAATAATAAATCTTGTTTTTTTGTAATTGTAATTTCTATAATCATTATTCAGCTCCCAAGTCATCCCAGATCCATGATCATGGCATTCTAGATATGATCATCCCATATTTTCTTTTCTCTTCTGATAGTTTATCTCGGACTACACTATCTAATGTGTCTTCGTTTTATTAAGATGGCCAAGTGAGATATTTTGTATCTATTTCTGGTAGATCAAATAAATAATCATTTAGAGGCTCTGTTAAAATATGTCAGATGTGGCTTTGTAGTTAAGAAGCTTGCTTCTCCACCACAGGGTTTCAGGTTCAATCTCATTGCTTGGCACCCTGGGCAAGTGTATTCTACCTTAGCCCCAGGCTGACCAATACCCTGAGAATAGGTTCAGTAGATGGAAACTGAAAGAAGTCCATCATGTGTAAGTGTGTGTGTGTGCCTATGCATGTGAGTTGATGTCTCATTGCCTTGACACACATGATGTTTGTGAATGAGTGTCACTGTTATACAGCATATTTGGCCATATTATTTGAAAACAGGTATGGGTTAGTGACAGGAAGGACATCCAGCTGGAGAAAACTTGCCACAACAAATCCCATCCAACCCATGCAAGCCTGCACGAGTGGATGTTAAAATGACAATGATGAGGATATATTAGCCATAATTCTTTTCACACCTGCATTCACTGTTCACTGCTAATTAGGCTTCAAAACCTATCAACTACTTCTAGACAGTCTTTTGGTCATTTGAAAAAATTATTTCATCTGTACAGTTACTAACTATCTGCCCTTGTACCTATCACATATGAAACCTACCTTCTTTGCCATCCTACTTGTACATCCATAGTATGCACTGAGTACACTACCATATGGAATTCCCACTAACTCGTTTTCTGCATATTGAGTACAGCCACTTTCCCGATGGCTGTAGAGCTCTGCTTTCCTCCGTACTAAAACTTTTGCCTTTACTAGATTTACCTTAAGCCTTCTTAATTCTAGGTTTCATTTCCAAATTTGAAAATTCCTTTGTAAATCTTTGATTCAGCAATGTGAACCATGTCAGTATGCAAAACTGCCATGGACAACCAGTCTTAAGCATATATGTTATGATACAGAAGACAATAACAAACAGAAAGGGAAAGAGAAGTGAGTTTTGATGTACACCAACTGGCATGAATACATTATTTGGTGAATTTATTGCTAACTTAGACCTTGCTGGCAGCATCTCACTAACGTACCTTGCATGGCTTTCATGAACCCATCTATCCCTAACTTTCTGAGTGACCACCAGACTACACTCTATGGAACAGTGTTAAACACTTTATTAAGGATGGCAAAAACTAGGTAGGGTGGTTTACTCCAAGCTAAGTATTTTTGAAGTTGTATCACTAAGAACACAGAATCAATTGGATCTTATCTCGGAATAAATGTAACTGCATCTCATCTAGACTAATTATCTTCCTATTTTATTGTGCTATAACTTTTTCAGTAATTTTCATAACCTGGACAATCCAACTGATACTTATTTCTACATCATCATCATCATTTAACGTCTGTTTTCCATGCTAGCATGGGTTGGACGGTTCGACTGGGGTCTGGTAAGCCATGAAGGCTGCACTAGGCTCCAGTCTGGTTTGGCAGTGTTTCTACAGCCAGATGCTCTTAACGCCAACCAGTCTGTGAGTGTAGTGGGTGTTTTTTACGTGCCATCAGCACAAGGGCCAGACAAGGCTGGCAAATGGCCACAATCGGTTGGTGCTTTTACGTGTCACCGACACGGACGCCAGTCAGGCGGTGCTGGCATCTGCCATGTTTGGATGGTGCTTTTTACGTGTCACTGGCACAGGTGTCTTAACTACAATTTCCATTTGATTTTGATTTTTTATTCATGTAGCAGTTGATAATACTGCAAACATGTTACTAAGTATGACCATCAAATCCAATGACAGTCATATATTTAATTACACTTTTGAACAGACAACAATCAAATTCACTGGCTGGTCGCCCTGGTGTGACTACTTGGAGTAGACCATCCCCATTTCTCTCTCTCCTCTCTTCCATGCATTCTCCTCGCTTCTGTCCTTAAAGTGTACCACTGCCATTCTGTAAACACTTCTCCCCTTACAGTACCTCAATTTCACCAGTACACTGCTTTGCAATTCAGAATGCCTCATACTTATGATCCTCGCATTTCAGGGCACACACAAACCGTCTTCAGCTTCTACCTTTAAGCATACCTGATGTCTAATTTCTCTTCTAGCTACTTGATATTGCCCTTTTGCCCTTTTCTTTCTTTTAGTTTTTAGAGGCCAGTCTCTTAACTTTTATGGTTCTATCTGTTATCATGTCACTTGCTGTTTGGTTGTAACTTTGCACTAACCACAGATCTGGTCTTAAAACTCTTAACAGATTGTCTTGTAACTCCCAGTTACCATTTCAGTTGTAAGTCAGGAGTATCAAACATATGGCTTGCAGCAATATTTACTTCAGCCCCTGGCTTAAATTTGTAGAAAAAATTAATTCTATTATTATATTTTTCAATTCTAAAATATTCTGCACAATATACATGTCTAGCAAATGTTCAGAGTTGGAGCCTAATTAGAGCTGTGATTAACATGAGTTCCAATTAATCAAACTGGTATACCTTAGAGAATGAGAAAGCTTATTAATCTATATACATAATGTGACCTATTTGCCCTTCACTTTGTCTCTTCATGCTTAGCCAAGCAATAGTTTTTCTTCTTCTTCAAATTTATGCACATGTTCATCCGAATGGATTCTAGTGATATGAACAATATTGAAACATTTTGAAGCTGAAACTGCAAGCTTTCTATCAAGTATTGATCTTCTCAAGAACTGTATGCATTCATTTGGACAATTTCTATCACCATTTTCACTCTATATACTCTTACTTAATCAGACTGTGTATATACCATCTGGATGAGCTTATCTCACTCATCTCTGCACACACACAATTTGCTAACACCTTGCATCTTTCTGTTGTGTGGAAGCAGAACACCCCTATTGGTTGGCTCCTAATGGACTGTGCCACAATGTAAATGGACATATGCAGAGAGCCTTCAGAGTAGAGTACAGCCGAGAGTTGCATATTGTCGAGGGTTATTACCAGTATCTTGAGTAGAACAATTTGTGAGGACGTTATTATTATCCTGTTATCTCGTACATCAAACATGCAATACAACACTTACCCTTGTTGAAAATAAAGTTTGTTTTAATGTATATTAATTACTTTATCCATTTACTTAGGTCTAAATTATGAATATGATATTTTTGGAATAAGATCTAGTTTATGCTTCAAGCCAATCAGGTTTGACAATCTTCTGAACTGATGACTGGTCAAGGGTTCTTTCAGCTTCCATATCTTCTTTCACTAGACTGTCTCATCTATGCATTTGTCCAGCTCTTACTCAAAAGTCACTAATCAGTAATCAATGTAGAGTACATTCTTACCTTGTAAAAATTAAGTATTCACCACCATATACCTATCTCATTTTTTCCCCCTGGTAATTGTGAAGTCTATCTGGTTGGTTTCCTGAAATTAGTGTTACAAATGATAAGTCATTTGCATCACCACAGAACTTTGGAAGCCTTGATCCCTGTTCATTCCTTGCACTATAACCATAGCCATGAAGTATGTTAGACAAGATACTATAGTGTTGCCTAGTTCTGATGAAGTCACTGTCAAAGTAGTTTTGCATAAGGGCCTCATGAAAGTGATCCTTCTCTTCATCTACCAGCCTCGATTATGGAGCATATCGCTACCACAATGTCCATAAGATAAGTAAGCTTAATTATTCTATTCTACTGCACACAGGTTACCTCAACTGCTCAATTCTCTATATATACAAAACATACAGACATAGTAAGTGTTGAAACTTCAAGAGATATGTGAATTGAGGGTGCTTCAGTGGAAGAGATACAAGACAAGCCAACTCCAAGGAAGATAGACCATTATATAGAATGGTCTTGGGAATCTGAATCTTTAGCTTAATACACACTATATATATATCTTTTATCTTTTACTTGTTTCAATCATTAGACTGTGGCCATGCTGGGGTACCACCTTGAATTTTTAATCAAATAAATCAAACCCAGTACATTTTTTTTCTAAGCCTGGTACTTTTTATGTGGACATAAACCCATCAACACTGGTTGTCAAGTGACGTAGTGGAAGACAAAGACATACACACACACATATATATACACACGGCAAGCTTGTTTCAGTTTCTATCTACTAAATCCACTCCCAAGGCTTTTGGTTGGCCCAAACCCAGAACCATGTGATTAGGAAGTAAACTTTACATAGCTACACCTGCATATATGTGTGAATATGTGTGTAATGATCATAATTTTACACCTCTTTTGAATGCTGGCATTGGTTTAATGGCTCATCGCACTCCCAGTCATTTCTTATTCAGAGCTACTGCCCTCCTAGACAGGCTGGAGGCTCATGTCTCACTTGTATATTCCATTTTTGACATGGTTTCTATGGTTGGGTGCCCTTACCAACTCCAACAACTGTACTGGCTGCATTTTAATGTGGCACCAGCACTGGAGAGGTTGTTAAGTGCTCAATACTACTGAAGAATCTACTTCATTCTTTGTCAGTAACCAACCATTTTACTGAGAGTGCTGGGGAATTTTATCATGGCACCAGCATTAAAGAGAGAGAGGGGGGGGGATAAAAACGAGAGAAAAGTTGCCATGCTCCCTGCAAGACTAAAGAGTCCTCTTTCTATACGAAAAAGGTCACTTTAGCCTTACAAACATGACTGAAAGTGTGAATAAAAGGGAAGTAATGATGAAGACGATAGGGGATGAGGTGGAGATATAGTGATAGGAAGATAAAGGAGGGAGAAATGGAAGAGAGACAGTGAAAGCTACATACTGGTTGTTGGTTGAATAGAAAATAGGATGATGGTACAGCAATAAAAATGTCATGGTCGTGTGTACATGTGTATATATATTTATATGAGTGTGTGTTCTTTTATTCTTTTACATGTTTCAGTCATCTGACTACAGCCATGCCAGAATACCACTTTAAAGGGATTTTTAGTCGAAGAAATCGACCCCGGGACTATTTCTTTGTAAGCCTAGTATTTATATTATTAGTCTCTTTTGCCGAACCGCTAAGTTACGGAGACAAACACAGCAAAATCGGTTCTCAAGTGATGGTGGGGGGACAAACACAGACACAAATTATATATATATATATATATATATATATATATATATATATATATATATATATATATATATATATATATATATCATAAGAAATATTGAGTTTCTAAATCTCTTGTAGAGAGGTGTACGGTGGTGGAGCGATATAATGGTTGTATACTGTCAATCTAACAAGAACGTGACAGTAGGGGGTACACCACCGTTATATAGCCCTAGGAGGCATCGAACGCCTCCTGACAGCTTCGACATATTTTATCCTGTGTCCTTATATACACATACGAAGGGGAGACAAACACCCCCAACCGCCGGAACTGCATCTAGGGACACCGGTGTCTGCTACTCTAGGCCGATGAAGGACAATGATCCTGAAACACGGTGTCCCTAGATGCAGTTCCGGCGGTTGGGGGTGTTTGTCTCCCCTTCGTATGTGTATCTAAGGACACAGGATAAAATGTGTCGAAGCTGTCAGGAGGCGTTCGATGCCTCCTAGGGCTATATAACGGTGGTGTACCCCCTACTGTCACGTTCTTGTTAGATTGACAGTATACAACCATTATATATATATATCTTTATATATAAAAGTGAAGTTGTGTGTCTGTCTCCTACGATTTAGATTCCTAACTACTCCCACATTTTGCGGTGCAGTTTAACCAAAAGCGGGTATCTTATAGTCATGATTCATATCGAGCCCTTCTGGGTATTAGCGCGCGTCTACGATGAGTCTACGATTTAAAAAAAAAATTACCATCATTTTTTCCCATTTTTTGCTATTGTATAAGGGAAGTAACTCTCTAAAAATGCTTATATAGTTATTTCCCTTACAAACCCGAGCAACGCCGGGCGATACTGCTACACACACACACACACACACACACACGACAGGCTTCTTTCAGTTTCCGTCTACCAAATTTACTCACAAGGCTTTGGTCGATCTGAGGCTATAGAAAAAGACACTTGTCCAAGTTGCCACGCAGTGGGACTGGACCCGAAGCCATGTGGTTGGGATGCATGACTGATGACTGATGAGGGATGAACATGGCAACGTCTCGTGTGTGATTTTTCTGTGTTCCTTTGTCGTCCTTCTGTGCAATGTTTTACTGTTATATTTGTATTACGCACACATACACAATGTGTATACACAAACACACACACTTATGCAAAGCATATACAGTATGTACATGCATTTGTATTTATTTAAAGAAAATTGTGTGTTGTGTGTGTGTGTTTTACTACTTACAACTCAGCATCAATGGTCTCACAATAGCAAACATGTCGTGAAGGCTTTTTAACTAGGAAGCAAAACAAAGACCAAAATCGCACAATAAGAAACAATGCACGTCATCTTGTTGACAATAATAGCAAAAATATTGAGTTGCAGAACCTGGGACTTAACAAACAATAGCATGTGCCAGGGTGGTAGTGGTGACTGTAATATTCGGGGTGGTTGTTTAGCCACAGGTCAACTATAATTGAGCATATTTATGACCAAAAACGCTCCAGTCGTGGCTATATCAAAATACTACATAACCTAATGTATCTGGGGTTTTTATTTAAGTCGGTAAAACATTTGAGGAAATGTGTTTAGCAGGTCAAGTGATTGTGAAGAGTCTCCCTTGCTACCTCATATCGCATTATAAATAATGGTGGTGAGGTAGAAGACGTGGTGGAAAACAAGATTTCACGTCTAACAGTTGGACAACCTACGAGAAAGGAGACACTAAACACACACACACACACACAGACACACACACGCGCGTGGACACAACAGACAAATGGAACGGCCAAATGATGAGTGACGCCTTCCTTCCTTAAGGGAGCAAGCTTTTGTAACGACTGACAACATATGAATGAATTGGCTTCGCGGGGCGCGAGGGGGGGGGGAGATGTTTGCGTTTCTAGGAGTGTGCAAGTACACTTTAGCTCTCTCTCTCTCTGTGTGTAAAAAAGACAGAGCGAAACAGATAGCAATGGGGTGATAGACGTTGTCACTGCATGTTTATGCGTCTGGGAGTTGCGTAAGAAGTGTGTTAGAGTGTTGGATTTGGGAGCAAGACGTATGGATTAAAAAGGGGCTGGCAGCTCTGTTTGTGATTCGATAAATGTTGTTTGGCAAGAAATCCGAGCTGATCAAACAGAACTTACAATTAATCGCATTTTAATCGTGGTATTTTTTCAGACTACATTATTCAATGTTCTTTCACTTTTAAGACGGTGGCGTATAAGTTTGGAGTAGATATGACTGCTACTATTTTTAGCAGATCGAGTGATCTTGGGGAGGGGGTGAATTGGTCTAAGAGGACTGCGTATATCAGCAAGAAGCTTCGAGATTATTTAATATGTGCGTTTAAAGAGGACAGTGACACTGATTAAGATTTAAAATATATATGAAACAGCATTATAAATTATGTTTATAGTCAACAAAAGTTACGTAACGTGAATGATTGACACAACCTGCATGCTTTTAAAGACAATTAGCAATATAGATAACTATACTTCGACAAGAGACTTTTCTGTGGTCATCAATTACTGATTCCATATATATTTTATTTCTTCGCGTTTCTTCAGCTCAAATCCCGCGAAAGTTGACAAACCCGTTTATTCCCCCGTAGGGAGAAGTTTAATACAGTTAATTTGACAACTTATATATTTCTTTACTGCCCACAAGGAGCTAAACACAGAGAGGACAAACAAGGACAGACATAGGTATTAAGGCGATTACATCGACCCCAGTGCGTAACTGGTACTTAATTTATCGACCCCGAAAGGACGAAAAGCAAAGTCGACCTCGGAACGTAACGGCAGACGAAATACGGCTACGCATTTCGCCCGGCGTGCTAACGATTCTGCCAGCTCGCCTGCCTCTTAATTTAAGGCGTACTTCCTTTCCCACACTCCAACGCACACAAAATCTGCGGAGGTAAAAAATACGTACACAACCCGTTTTCGGCATAATAAAAATCCTAACCCTAAACACCGTATGTACGTATTCTTTACTTTTGTCCAAAAAATCTTATAGATGAATGCCTCACAAAATTAGTCTAAGTTACATAGGGTCAGGGTTTCAGCTACTGGGAAGCGAGTGCACCGTAAAATGTATGGCAAAACGTCTCAGCAAACTGCTTTCCACAGTTATAAAACAGGTACTTTGTAAAGTAACAATACAAACAATAATTCACATTAAATAACACCACCCCAGAGGAAAATTAAAGGATAACACTGACTACATCCGTAAACAAACAAAAGTGGTGGGTCGCATACCAAACCTTGCGCCTAACACTACACCCAATAAGTTTTATTAGTTTGAATCCAGCAAGATACGTTCATAAAATAGTAACTGACAGTGCAATGTTTGTTTAATTGATAGAAACTACTTATTTTTAGTTGAACAAAGACAAATAGTCCTCATAAAACGAATTAATTTGTAGTATAATGGACATTCATTGGAGTTCAAAATGTCCAAATTTTCATTTGGTCACACAAATGTCTACACATTTGTTGATAAGGTTACAAGGAATAACGTTTGGATGACCAAACCATATGTTGCAATTTCCAACATGGGTGTGTGGTTAATAAGTTCGCTTTGCAACCATATGGTTTCGGTTTCAGTCCCACTACACGGCATTTTGAACAAGTGACTTTTGCTATGGAGTCCCGGGCCGACCAATGCCTTATGAGTGAATTTGGTAGGCAGAAACTGTGTGGAATCCCATAGTGTGTATGCAAGCGCGTATTTTTTGTCTGTGTTTCCCACCACTGCTCGACAAACGGTGTCGGTTTGTTTACGACCCCATAACATAGCGGTTCGGCAATAAATACCCATAAGGTAAGTACCAGACTTAAAAAGATTCGATCGATTAGACCCCTTCACGGGGGTACCCCAGCATGGCCGCAGTCTAATGACCGAAGCAAAAAACTTAAATAAGAGCGCTGTACAGTGATAACGAAAGCAATGATTTCCGGAAAGAAACTATAGACACAAAAGTTTAAAATATTCCTTCTTCCAAAAGTATCAGAAGCAGCAAGAATGAACCAAATCAGTCAAAGCAAGTCATTATTTTGTTTCCAATTCAAAATGGTTCATATAATAACAGCGGAGACGAATCATTTTACAAAAGTTAAAGAGGATTACTGTAATTGAAATTGGGGTATTTTTGCCATAAATATAATAATGAACATTTTTTAGAATGTCAATCGGCATTATCATTTTGGCTAATAATTCACTGTATATGGTGATATCTGAACAAAATTTAAATAACATTACATTTCAGGGTTTTTTATCTCGACTTGCCTATAATTAAGAATAGTTTTGAAAGGAAAAAAATTGGCAATAGATTTATTGTAAAGAACACACTGTTGAGATGTATGTGAATTACTTTACTCTTTTACTTGTTTCAGTCATTTGACTGCGGCCATGCTGGAGCACCGCCTTTAATCGAGCAACTCGACCCCGGGACCTATTCTTTGTAAGCCCAGTACTTATTCTATCGGTCTCTTTTGCCGAACCGCTAAGTAACGGGGACATAAACACACCAGCATCGGTTGTCAAGCAATGCTAGGGGGACAAACACACACACACATATATATATATACACATATATACGACGGGCTTCTTTCAGTTTCCATCTACCAAATCCACACACAAGGCTTTGGTCGGCCCGAGGCTATAGTAGAAGACACTTGCCCAAGGTGCCACGCAGTGGGACTGAACCCGGAACCTGACAATTAAAATAATGTTTTGCCGAAATTCATGATCATTTCAGGCTAAAAACACGTAGGTATTTTAGAAACATAATACAATGTTTTCTGGCTTAGGTACAAGGCCGGCAACTTTTAGGGGACGGGTGTTACGTCGATACCAGCTACCCAAGTAATTTACTTCATAGAGCCCGGAGGGATAAAAGGCAAAACAAAGCTGACCACGATGGGAACTGAACTAAGAAGGTAAAGAGCAGGAACAAATATTGTAAAACATTTTTTTCTCTGACGTTCTACCATTCTATCTAAGGCTTTTTGTAGAAAGAAATAACATGATTTTATAACGATCTGAATATATGGAACTTTATAATGGATTTGTAAGGAGATTTACGAATGTCAAGCCAAGAAGGGGTTTAAAAAAAAATCTTTTTCAAGGAAGAATCTGCTAAAACTGAACCTGTGGTTCTCACTCAGAGTACATATAACACCAGGAGGTCCACACAAGCAAAACAGTAAATTTCGTCCACAGTGTTATTTAAAAGGTCCATGAAAAAAGGTTGCTATAAATGTATTTATTGCAAGAAACAGCTAGGTTTCTTTCTCAAATGTTTTACAGAGTTCAACCCACACAAGTGAATGCGTGCTGAACAAAATAGGTATTTTGAAATAAGTATCTATAAAACTAGTTTTTAAATATCAAATAGCTACGGGAGTCCACCAGAATAATAAAATAATCGGTAGGGGAGGGTCATATATTAAAAAAATGGTTGAGAAACCCTGGTCTAAACAGACAGACAAATATGGTTACGTTTAAGAAAAATACCATGTTGTTCTATAACAGCAGAAAGCAAAAATTATAACTAAATCCAACAGACAAACAGGTCAAGCTAGAATATCTACTGTGAATATTTAATATCTATAATGTCGAATAGTATTAATTTAATAACGAAAGACACTGGAGCAGACATTTGAGTCCAAGAAGCAATTTCTGATATTTGCCTCTTACAAGCGTCATGTCATTCATTATCGGACTCAAAAGTTTACAAAAATAGACAATGATTCTCTATTTTGCAGTTACTACAATATTTAAAATGTAAAAAATCACCTGCATAATAAATGTGAACATCGCAAAATATTTCTTTCTTCTTAATTCTGAAAGAACATATGAATTCTTCCAATAAAAAATGCAAGTTATTCTCCAAGACAAATTTAATTATGGCTGACAAGTTCTGAACGAATTTAATTTTTAAACCGACGTAAACTATCGAAATATATACGTTACATACAACGAACAGGGACAAGTGATAATTTCTTATATACACAAGTATGATGCTCAATATATCTATATAGACACATACGTATTTATTTTCTTCTCCAGGAGATTAGAAGTTGTAACTTGTACAGGGAAATCTATTAAGCTACGTAAACTTAGGCAGTTCTTAGGAATCGAAATCAAAACGCAGACTCAGATTGAAGGTAACGCTGCAATCAACCAAACACTAAAGCCTATTGTCTATATTTATCCTGCATACCTTTAAATATATACCTAATCATTATCATCTATGATGAGAATTTTAGATATATATATATATATATATATATATATATATATATATATAATACAGAAAAAGAAAAAACATGAAAAGAGACACAACAGTCAATCTCCTTCAAGTCACAAGATCAGACCATCTACTCTTTACAGTTCTAGATACTCATAAAAAAAGCGGAGTTGGAATGCTATTGACCACACATGCCTGTCAGCTCGATCAGCGTTGACCCGGGGCTAAACAACACCAAATAGTCATTTGATTATCACAACTGAAAGCTTCATTTCTCCGGGACAATTTTCTGTGAGAATGGGATCTGTACAGCTTTTATATTTTTGTTCACTTGTCACTACAGGTCTTGACAAAAGCGTTAAACGTCACGAAATCACGTTTTCTTTTCCCTTTTCTCACCCACCCACCCACCTCTAGCTACAAATAGGAGTTCTGTTCACCTACCCACTGGTATTTAAGTTTATTATTACGAGAGAAGTTATTAATTGCAAAGAAAGCTGGATCGGTCAGTCAGTTAATTGAGTCTCCTTTCTCCTTGTCCCTTAATTCACATACTAAATGATGATTATGGTGTCGAGTACATGGTTCACACATACACACACACAGAAAGGAAGAGACAGAAGTGAGAAGGCAGGGGGTAAGAAAGCCAGGGAGTGTCGGCAGTGGGGAAGAGAAACAGCAAAAAAGGAGCTTAAGGAACAGAAATTTAAACAAAAATTTTGACAATGGATATAATTTTAGAGACGAACGCATTCATCACGTGTGTGTGTATGTATATATATATATGTACACACAGACACACAGAAATTGGTGCATATATATCGACCTAGCACGAAAAAAAATTCGGATAGGAAGTAAAACCCAGAGCACATGTTTGCATAAAGCGACTTGATAGGACTGATAAGAAAAGCCGAAGGTGGGCGTTCGACCTGGTACAAAAAGCAGCAAAATCTTCGAATCACATTATACACTTCTCCTTTTCTTTTAAGACACACTGGATAATGTAGCTCTAGATACGCTGCCTGAATAAAAGACGAGATGGTCAAGGCTGGTGTGCCTTTGACAATAGGCCAGCCGAATCAGAGCTGGACTGAGACCGAACGCTACAACGACCAACTCTGGTTACTTCACGCTACTAGAAACAGCCAAATCATGAAAATGTGCCCCCAATGTCTTAAAACTAAAGCACGGAAAGAGCACGATACATGCCCGAAAAAAAAAAAGATGGGATAGTTGCAGCTGGAGAGCTTTGGTTCTAGACGTTTTTCGGTTTCAATCAGCACAGAACTGGGACTAAACAACTATAGAGAAAACCAAAAAGTATTCCAGCCAATCTCTTAGATTCCTTATACTAATAATCTACAACACCATTGTTTATATGAAAACACTCCACTTACCATCCGAAACTAGAATTTTATATAAGCAGTCAATAACAAACACCAGAATGACTAGGATAATATGAGGTCTCCCAGAATGAATTTGATTATTTTACAATTTAAAAAATAAAAAAAAATCTCTTTCTCTCTCATATCTATATTACACAAACACATACATGTATATACAAGGGAGAGGGTATATGTTATTTAGAGACGGTATATATATATAATATACTCTCTCTCTCTCTCATACACACACTGATATTTCGTTATGACAAAATTCCTTAAACCATTCAAATGCTTTCTTAATACGATCGCGTTTTTATACACACAGCATAATTATATACACGTATATTATTTAACAGACACCACACGCTTAGTCGATAGTTTCCCTTCTTTCGTTTGAGGCTGGTGATTCGCAGCGTCGCTACTCAGAGTATCTCAAATAATGTGCCATCCCTCAGGTAATAAAAACAGAAAATATATATATATATTTGTGTACGTGGTGCGTATGTGCAAAATTTTAACGGCGAAAATATCAACACGGAAGACTTGAAGTTGTCCATGAAAGAAACGTGACTGGTTTTGGAAGAGTCAAGATGCTAAACTAATTCTTAGAAGAGCACATTTAAAAAGACAATCGTCCTAAATAAACACAAATACAAAGTAATTCTTTCTCAGTATGTGTGTATGTAATATATATATATATACATTCATACGCATGTGTACATTTCGTACACGTATATAGAAAGCAGTTACTAAGAGCATGTGTATGTATATGGTGCATGTAGTAAAAAAAGCAAGATTGCTCTCACGGTGATGGCTAAAAACAGGCCAAAGCACGTCTGTATAGAAACCTGTATGTAGCCAGATATATATACTTATATACAGGTATCCACATAGAAGCACGGGTGTATGTATATATACATATACCTGTATGTAAAAAGGATTAAAGAGAAGCTCACCGTTTTCGCCATGTCGACGTTGAATGTTTATCGTCCTTTTTGTTGTGATAGTGTCGACGGGGGAGGGGGAATGTAACTTTCCGGTTTAGTATAGCACTGCCCTCTGCTGGCTCTGTCATTCGACGCTTCAGCCGATAAGCAAGGGGATATAATTCAGATAATGACACCTTTTTTCATTTATTTATTTATTTATTAATACCCGCGTCCTCTGTCGAGTTTGTCTTTTAATGAAATGAATTTAAATATCCAAAGCTCTGTTTCTTTCTTTCTTTCTTTTAGTTCTATTCTTGACTGTAGTGATTTCACTTCATTTACGTTAATAAGAAATTAGGAAAAACACTTTTCACCACCTTTATTAAATTTAAGGCTTTGTATCGTGCAAATAGTTTTTTTTTTTTTTCTCTTTTTTTTTTTACATCGACGCTTGATGGACCTACGAGAAATAGCAGCTAAATTTCCATCAAATTATACCATGATTGTTTAAAAAGAAGCCCATATTAGATAATGTAACCCCAGATATTCCTCTCCGCCTAAAAAAAAAAAAGACCCTAGACGATAGAGACAGGAATTATGTCTTGGGTTCTAGCTCTGCTCGATAAGGATTGACCAGAAGCTAAACAACCACAAAGCAATCGGAAGGTGTTTGTGAATCTTAGCAACGACGATAACTTTTTCTCAAATAAGTTCGTTAAGATTAAGACTCTGGTTACATTAATTTCGATTCTTAATTACCGTAACGCCTCTTATAATGTTGATAAATTATTTCATTTCTAGGTTGAAAACCAAAGGGACCAGCCCAATTGAGTTTTGATCGCTAAGATAGTTAAAATACCGAGAGCATTAGTCGGGGATTTTGTTAAAATGATATGCAATTGATCGTTTCATATATTGAAATAAATTCACCGGTTACTTGCAGAGGTTTGGCTATATATATATATATATGTATATATATATGAACATTGTGATTGTCAGAAATAAGCAGTTGACCAGAAAGATTCATATCTCATCCGGTTAATCTTTGAAACTTGAGCTAAGCACTAGCTATTAAGAGTCACTCATGAATACAGGATGAGAGTCCTTTATAATACCACCTCATCACTAACGTAATTATAAACTGGCTTTTGAGTCATCCAGAGAGTTGGTGATGGGTATAACGGCAGTCCTACTGTCCTATTGTTCTGGATAAATCACTTCTAAACACCCAAGTTCATCACAGAGCTTTTGAATAACACTGCTAATGAATGTAAGGGAGTATTTATGCCCATTTTTTAATTTCTGGCGTTATCTTTTTTCTTTTATTTGTTTCATTCATTGAACTTTGGCCATACAGGGGCACTTGCTTAAAGGATTTAGTCGTACAAGTCGACCACGGTATTTATTTTTAAGTCTGATAATTATTTTCTAGGTCTTTGACGAACCACTATATTACGAGGACGAAAACAAGCCATATATGTTTGTGTGTGTATATATATATATATATATATATATATATATATATATATATATATATATATATATATATATATATATGTATGTATATATGTATACACACACACACATATATATATAATCTTCACAAACCGTTACTCATGGTTTCCGTTCGTCAGAGCGTTGTGATCACAACTGTCCGACGAACGGTAGCATGAAACTCTGAATAACAGTTTATGAAGGGGTTTTCTTTTCGGCTTTAGTAAAAGCATCTTACTCAACCTTCGGTATTCGGGTACTATTTTTTTCACCTGGCATTTATGTATATAGATGCATATATACCATGTTTCCCTGAAAATAAGACCTGATCTTATATTAATTTTGCATCCAAAAAACGCATTTGGGCTTATTTTCGGAAGACGTCTTATATTTTTGCAGAAAAAAGAAAGACAAAAAAGTCTCATGTCCTCGTGTAAAAGAAAAAAATTGTAAAAATGGAACCCATTTTGGCAAGACTTCCACCCACCCCCAAACCAACCTTAAAAAATTTTTTTTAGACACAAACCCCCTTTTCGGCTACGGGAAAAACGAATCTGCAAAATAATTGGCAAAAATCTACATTTCTAAATTAACACCCCCACCCCCGTTTCCTTCATTTTAAACTTTTTTCACAATTTTATTTTTTCAAAATATGCGGAAAAATACGGATATTATGATTCTGAAAAAAATTTTTCAAACATTTTAGAAAATGTTTTTTTAAAGAATTTTTTTTTCTAAATCTGCGGAAAAATACGGACATCACGATTCGGATAAACATTTCAAAACATTTCTGTACTTACGGTTAGGGTTAAGGTTTTATGGTTAGGGTTTTAGGGTTATGGAAAAAGTCAAAATCGAAGAAGTTGGGGGGAAATTTCACAATGCCGATTTTTGGCAATTTTCCGCAAACTCCGTATCCGAAAACGGGGGTTTTGGGGGAAAAAATTACAAAATAAACAAATTGGGAGAAAATAGGGGAGTCTTTCTCCTATTTTTTTTTTAGTTATCAAAAGTTTACTTATTTGCTTCTTGTTTTTAGTCAAGTACAAACATTCCGTCCTCTTCTGGAACATCGTTATAAATCATCAAACCCCGAACTTCAGACTGAATTTCTTGCAAATCCATTTCCTATAGAATCATGGGACCCCGTCTCTCATGTTTGGCAATATAACTTTCCTTAAATGAACCCTTTTTGTCCACGTACCCTGCTCGTAGTGCATTGGCAACGCAACTGTCGGTAATTTTATTCCATGAATTCTTCACCCAGTTCACGACTGCTTGGAGGTTAGTTTGACAAAGTTTCCGCCCTGATTTCTCTCCGTTCTATGTTCGATATATTCATTCACTTCTATCCACAAATAATCCTTGAACGGCTCGTTTATTACAAGATCTAATGTTTGTAGATATGAAGTCATTCCCGCAGGAATCATTATGTGGTCTATTCTTCTTTCAGAAAGGAAGGTTTTCACATCTTTTGCGCGATGAGTACTGGCCGAATCCCAGACTTAAAGACTTCTTTGAGAAATACGTAAAACAAGTGACATAGTTAAATCAACCCATTTTCTTATAGCAGCTTGTGTGCGCGAAGCCTTTTCCGTCTCAAGGACATAAATGTCTGAAATTCGTTCTGTTTTCTCTTTTTTAGCCCTTTATGATGATAAACGGTGGGACTTCTGTTCGATCAAGATGAATTGCTAAAATACAAGTCACACTTGCACTTTCGTAACCCGCTGGGGAAGCGTAGATTGACGAGGTACTTGTCTGTTCAATTGTCGTTTTAGATCCTTGGCCCGTAAATACTGCAGTCTCATCCATAGCAATTATGTTGGAGAGACTGTATTTAGAAAAGTCGATGCCATCAACGAAAGACTTGAATGCAAGTGCACGTTGAATCACTTCAGCATCCCCCCGCTTGAACAGAGTTGTCGATCTTCTTAGAGAGAGCTCATATCGCTGAAAGAAGTTATCCAACCAATGAGGTGAAGCTTTGAATATTTCTGGGGGTATATCCAACTGTGGTGCCATTGCAAGAGCAAATTCTTGAATATCAACCCTGCGTACAACCAAAGCCTTTGTTCTTCTGTCAGCAATCCATCCCGAGGTGATATCTTCCAGCTCCGAAAATAACGGTTGTCGACCTGATCTGCATTTGCGCTTCTTAGCACTTCCCTCATCCCCCTGTCTACTGAGATTATCGTACTCTGCTCGCCATTTCGAACCATTCGGAGATCCAACATCTCCTTACAGAATGACGTAAGGTTCTTGTTATATGACTTTTCCACAATTCCTTTCCTGTACTCCACGGAATAACTCTTTCTTTTTGCACTCATCTTGCCTGGTGAACAAGGGAGTCAAACCAAGGGAGTCAACTCCGTGCAAGCGCGCTTAGCGCAGGCTTTCGCCAAGCTTTGGTAGTTGATTTATTTTGCAAACATCACATGGTCTTGCTAACAAGCTGATGCATTATTGACTAGGTCTTATTTCAGGGTCGGGCTTATATTAAAAGCATCTTGAAAAATCATGGTAAGGCTTATTTTCGGGAAAAATGTGTGTGCGTGCGCGTGTTCATCCGACGGGCTTCCATACAGTTTCCATCAGCAAAATTCACTCACAACGCATTGGTCGGCCCGGGACTACAGTGGAGGACACTTGCCCAAAGTGCCGCACTGAGGGACTGAAACTGAAACCTCGTGGTTGCAAATCGAGTTACTTAACGTCACAGCTATGCCTGTTCTTTTTTTTTTTTTTACTTTACTCGTTTTTTAAACCTTATTTTTACTATTCACTTTTTAAAATCATTAGTTAGTTCATATCTCACTCAATTCTGCTGCTGTCGTAAGCCTTTTGTTGTTTTTGTTGCTTTTCTCCCACTGTTGGGTAACTCGTTCGACCTACCATATTCGACAGGCGGTAGAAAACTAATATATTTCTTATGCTCTTCCCATGTTCACTGAGAGTTAGTTGATAATCTGATATATACGCAATCCATCGCGCTTCTGATACTGGATAAAGCGTGATACTTAGATACTTAGGTAAGTTTCGACCACAACTGGCCCAGGCCATATCTAAATATCACCACCTGGAAAAGACATTTAATGATATTTCATATTCTTTAGGCACCATAGCCCATTCATGTACAGTTGTTGTTCGGAGAGATGTATCCGGCTGTAGGTATTTATCTGGAATTTGTTGGTGGTATTAATCTAGGAACCATTTGAATGTTATAAGATCTTTTACTTTCCTTATGTTTCTTGGTACGATGTTAAAAAGAGCAGGGCCAGTTGAGGTAAACTAGTTCTTAGTGTTGTGATGTAACACAAGCATGGTTTTTGTAGAGGACGGACGGCACAGGGGCCAAGATTTGAGTGAATTTTAAAGTTGAAGCCAGCCCCGGGCCGACCAAAGCCTTGTGAGTGGATTTGGTAGACGGAAACTGAAAGAAGCCTGTCGTATATATGTATGTGTTTGTGTGTCTGTATTTGTCCCCCTAGCATTGCTTGACAACCGATGCTGGTGTGTTTTCGTCCCCGTCACTAGCGGTTCGGCAAAAGAGACCGATAGAATAAGTACTGGGCTTACAAAGAATAAGTCCCGGGGTCGATTTGCTCGACTAAAGGCGGTGCTCCAGCATGGCCGCAGTCAAATGACTGAAACAAGTAAAAGAGTAAAAGAGAGAGTATCATTATGAAGTTCTATTCACCACCATCTTCAATCTTCTTTCAATAGATTAGCCAGGAAGAAAAGCGATTCAGCTTTACATCTTGTAAGTCGACGACTAGTGAATGGGATATACTTGGCAATACGCCTATATTCCGTAGCAATGGCAAAGAAAGTATTCCAGAGCGAAGATCGATGAATGCAGATAATTATTCTGCAGAATAATATTCATCTAATTCTTCAAATACAAATTGAAGTTTAAAAAAACAAATGGCTATATTCTTGGTGATGCAAGTTTTTATAAAAAGTAGATGAAAACACACAGAAACGGACACGGCCGGTTAAGCGGGAGAAAAGGAAAATAGTCAAAAGTCAGTAATAGGTACGAAAATGGTATTGTCTGCAATACTAAGAATATTTGCTGTTAGAGAGTAATAGCTAGAGCTCGTAAATACTCTTGAACCAGTTGCATATGAAATTGGGCGACTAAAATTTGAATGTTTAGCGACATTTGAAGTATTTGAGATTATTGAAATGTAGAATTATGCAGAGTAAGCAGTTGATGGAATGGTCAATATTTAACATTTGATGCCACTTTAAGAGACAGAAACTAACAAACAAAGAGGACCAAGAACCATTTAAACTGGTCGTGAAACCAATAAGTTCTGGAAGACAAGATGTTATTTTAGTTTATAAAAACAAGTAGATCGAAAATTAAATTCTAGGTCTCCAGAACAGATATTATTCGAGGAAAAAGGTTCGAAACGGTAGGGGTGAAATTTCCGACTGAAATGCACTCTACACTCTATAACACCCTTGAATGTGACAAACGGATCCTCGTAACTATCTACATCGTCCGGAGGGTGATTGATGCACCACCAGAAATAGACATCTGCGGGTCAACAGTGGCCATGTTTTTCTCAATATCGAAGAAAATAATGAATGTATTGTAGGTCCATAGACTCGGATAAAAAGAAGAACAAAGAAAGAAAGAAAAAGATTGGGCGCAGGGATGTGTTATTGATCTAAACGGATCAAAAAGAACAGAAACCATCCCGGGCCCGGTCATTCTGTCGGGCGGATTGCAATTGTGCGTGACAGCTGAAGACAGAAAGTCCAGATGTCACTAATGCGGTAACGCGAATTATTTAAAGGCTTTCTGTTTCTGTCCAGGAAGGGAGAAAGAAGATATCCCCCTGCTGACGACGCTATTGCCACTTCCACAACACCAACAACAAAAACCGCAGCCGCGAAAGCAGCAGCAGCAGCAACAACAGCAGCAACAATAGAAACAACAACGCTAACAGTGGGAGAAAAGCAAAAAAAACAACAAAAGGCTTACGACAGCAGCAGAATTGTTAGCCCGCCGAAGAAAATACTTAGCGGCATTTCATGCGGCTCTTCACTTTCTGAGTTCAAATACCGCCGATGTTGACTTTGCCTTTCATCTTTTCGGGGTCGATCAAATAAGTATCTGCTGTGTAATGGGGTCGATGTAATCGTCTTACCTCTCCCCCAAAACTGATGGCCTAATGCCAAAATTTGAAACCATTATTTAAAGGTGGTGAGGCGGCAGGACCACTAGCACGCATAAGAAAATGTTTTGCGGTATTTCGTCCGTCTCTACGTTCTGAGTTCAAATTCCGCCGAGGACGATTTTGCCTTTCATCATTTCGGGGTCGATATAATTGACTGTCCCCCTCCCAAATTTGAGACTTTGAGCCTATTATTATTATTATTATTATTATTATTAAGGCGGCGAGCTGGCAGAATCTTCAGCACGCCGGGCAAAATGCTTAGCGGCATTTGATCCACTTTTACGTTCTGAGTTCAAATTCCGCCGAAGTCGACTTTGCCTTTCATCTTCCCCAAATTTCAGGCCTTGTGCCTTTAGTAGTTATTATTATTATTGCCGTCAAACTGGGAGGACGTACGAAGTTGGAGCTCCGTAATTTGTAAGCGTTTAATCAAGCGTTTCGGTTGGTTGCAGCTCGTTCATTCACAATTTTATTTAACAAGTATTTTGCGTGAATTGTCTGGATCGTAGTGGTAACGTTTTATGTAGCTGTTCCCCCTTTTTTGGTGGGCGGGGGGTGTAATAATTGTTTTGCATTTTTGAATTTTTTGTGAAGACAGGATTTTATTCATTTTTCCTATTTAAAAAAAAATGTCGGATTGCGAGAAAATAATAATAATCGGCCAAGAGCAGCGTTCTATAGACGCCGACCAAGAGCAGCGTTCTTTTGTAACTCCAAAAAACAAACGCAGCCGAAGGAGAAATGAATTTTTCGCCAAAGAGAAATATAATTTCCTCTTGTTGCTACGACGACAGTAACAAGTGCAAAAGTACCAACAGCAACGATAATGACGACGGCGACTACAGCAGCAGTAGCAGTAGCAGCAGCAGCACCACCACCACCACAAACAGCAGAAACAAGAACAATAACAGCAACTGTATCGACAACAATATCAGCAACAAGATGAACAAAATCGTAAACAAGAAAAGTAACACGAACAAGATTGAAAACAACAACAGTGATAACTGTGAGGAAAACAACAACAACAACAACGACGACGACACCAACAACAACAACAACAACAACAACAACAACAACAACAACAGCAACAGCAATAATAACAATGAACCTCAACAAAGCTAATTCCGTTAGCAATTGGACTATTTTTTAGTGGATGACTTGAAAAATAAGGCCCTGAAATACAAGAGTGACATTAAGAAACCAGGTGTTATGTGCTTTAGAGAAGAGTAGAAAAAAAAAACCCTCCGAAAGACGAACAGTTGTTTATAAATGTGTTTCTCGCAAGGAGAAAAAAAACTTAAATTTCCTACTCCAGCAGAGACCGAAAAATGCCTCGAAGATGCGTGGCCCTCAGTATTACACATACAGAAAGGTAAGCAATATGGGATAGTTGCTGCTATGTGCAGCATTGAGCAAGAAGCCAGAAGAATGGCTACTATAACTTGCACGTTCCAGGCTTTTGTAATGATTCCCCACTACATGGGTAAAAGGTTGACTCGAATTCGAGTGAAGAACGTGTCGGGTCAACGTGATCCGGCGAGAGTTTTAGCCATTCTGGAGGAGCTTGGGGAGATTGTGGAGGTGAAGTTTACCCCACAACTCAACAGGACAGGAATTCTTATGGAATGCCAGATACTAGTTTCTCCAGAAGAAATAAATCGCATTCCTGATTTTTTTCTGTTTCAGTAAAATGCAAACAAATGCCAGTTTCTATAGTGGGGGTGGAGAAACAGAAGTGTTTTGTGTGGGGGAATTCGAACCATCTCAAAGTCTTTTGCGCCGCGGTGAAGAAAGCACGAAGCTCTCCACCGTTACTACCATGGTGGGGACAAAACTATTACCTCCCATCTGCCTTCTCGGTGGTCAAAGTAAATGGCCATCTATCGAAACTGTTTAGCATCGCACGCTCGGTCCGTCAGGGCTGCCGGCTGTCACCTATTCTGCATGTGCTGCGGAAGCTGGAACAATTGAGGGGCATCCCTTTCGAACTGGGAACACGGACGACGTTACCGTCTTGGTGTCGGATGCCTCCGAAATGGAGACGGTCGGCTCCATTCTAGAAAAATATGAGTCGATTGCAGGGGCTACAATCAATACCGAGAAGTCGGTGGACCTGCAACTGGGCACCTGGAGAGGCAGATCGATGCCGTCAGACGCTGGACGGACCAGTTAAACTGTTCAGGGTCTGGTTTGGTCCCGACTTCCAGGTGAATAAAAACTGGGACGAGTTAACGAACAGGGTGACCAGTCTTACTCAGAAATGGGCCGAGAGGAAGCTGTCCTTGAAAGGTTGGGCAGAGGTGGTGAATGCCTACACCGCATCCATTATCATTTATCAGCTGACAATCGTGCCTTGCCCCAGTTATTGCATGTTGAGCATCTCTTGTTCATGTTCTTGTAGAAAGGACGCGCTCCGATGGTCAAGCGGTCAATCTGCTGTCAGTTCCCTCTGAGTGGCGGCTTAGACATGCCGTGGCTTTTGATGCGCAGACACGTGCTCAGGTTGCGCCACATGCAACGAGTTCTAAAAGGTGAACGTGTGTGGGTTCCGTTTGTGATGTACGTGCTTCCGCAACTCTTCTCTTTGACGGAGCTGCAGTCCTGGGTGAAGGACTATAGACCAAGACTGGGCGCCTGGCACCTAGAATGTCAGGCGCTCACTGTCCTCTGCCAGTCAGGCAATAAAACCGGTGGATGTTCCACTGGCCCTCTCCCCCAAAACTTCAGGCCAAATATTATTGATAGTAGTAGTAGTAGTAGTAGTAGTAGTAGTAGTAGTAGTAGTAGTAGTAGTAGTAGTAGTAGTAGTAGTAAAGAAGTGAATTCATCAAAATAGTTTTCTGCAGTAATGAGTTCTTGGATCTCACAGAAGCTCGGCAGTCGTTTTATGACTTAACTTATTGACTCTGGAGAGAAATACTAAATTTTCTTAATGATTTGAGATTTGTAGCTTTCTGAAAAGATAGCTTTAGGTGTTGAGTTCTCTGGCGTGTCTAATATAGTGGAAATTCTATTAGTCGGTGGATTTTCATGAAAATTCACTGAGTGACGAAGTTTGTTCTTTGAATAAATAATGTTTCGTGCATGTTAGTGTAATTAAACTTGACTAGGTTATCATATCGCCATCAGAGGATATCACAACGATGGTTAGTAATAGATGAGGTGGATGATTGGTGAGAACTACGAAAAATACAGGCAGGAGAAGGTTGACGGTTGGAGAGCAAATATGGTAAGAAACTTTCATGCGTTTGAAATAATTACTGTCAGTTCGGCATGGCATCTAAGGAAATTCTATGTTAAGGACACATGAAAACAGAATTTAAAATCTATGAAATGACTATTTGTAAGATAATAGTTCTTTAATAGAATAAAGAAATAAACTATAAATAAAACACATCTCTCTGTTCATTTCAATACACACACCCACACCCACACACACACACACACACATGTATGTGTGTGTGTATATATATATATATATATACACATATATACACTCACACATACACACAGAGATACATGCACACACACACACACACACACACATGAGTATACATACATACATGCATATATTATTATTTCTCTTTATCACAGGTTTTGTTGGAGCTCCTGGTGTCTTACATGCATAGCCACCTTGCTACCTGCAGCCTATGCTACCATACTTTCCATACTTTTTCAGCTAATACTTTCTTGATTATTCTGGCCGTTCCAAGGGGACAAACCCTTTGCTACAGTTCTACCGGGCACGCTATTCCAATTTCCTTTATATTCTCCCCTCGATGCCTTCTGATACTGTTCCCAAGGACCCAACAATAGTTTTCTATAGCCGGGCTATTTCGTTCTTAAGAGGGTTGTATCTATCTATCTTTTCTTTTTCCTTCTTCACTATTCGTGGGTCAAACGGGCATGCAACATCAAATATATAGCACATGTGATGCATCTTGCCCGCCACCACTAGGTCCGGTCTGTTATGCTCTAGCACCTGATCTGTTTGGATTGGGAAATTCCAGAAGATTTTGCTAGTCTCTGACTCCGCCGTTCTCTGTGGTTTGCGCTCATACCACGTCTTGCCTCTCTCTAGCCCCCGCTTTTCGCACAATTTCCAGTGTAGCACTTTCACTACCTGATCGTGTCACCACAATTTATAATGGTTTTGGGCAAGACTAGGGTTTTCGTTCATGATATGGGCAATGGTTTCATTCACTCTATTGCAGATGCGGTACAGCGGAGATTATTATTATTATTATTATTATTATTGAGTGAGAGAGCAGTGCATGCCATCAAAGTGACACTGGGGTAAAATATACGAAGCCCAGTATACCCATAATGACTACCCGTCTGATAAGGGTATTATTATTGTTGTTGTTGTTATTATTAGATAATAAATCGTATGGTATACCCCTGGTAGCTTACTGGTAAAGCATGTCGACTTCCAACAGTGTTCGTTGGGTATTTGAATAATGAGAGGGATGGAAGATGGAAGATACGAAAATGTTTATTAATCACTACAGATCCATCTAGTGTCGATCCCTCGCGGGTGGGATACTTAACAACTGATTTAAGAGTATCTGACGGTGTAGATGTGCCTTTTCAGATGATTACAAGACGTATCTCGTTAAAATAACAACTGTTCCGTAAGATATCTTCTCGGTTTGTGTATAGAAAAGCAGCAAACTAAAGGATACAGCTTCATTTTTATACAAGATCAATAATAAACAAGAAAACTCAGAGAGCGCAAACCTCCGCCAACGCAACACCAACGTCCTCTCAACGATTAACCGGAGATAATTTTTAAAATGAGTATATCTGAAATAAAGTCGACTGTTTTCACAAACGGTAATACTAAAATGAACCCGATCGCTCTCAGACGGAAATATAATCCATATCCATGTCCGGTACCTGATCGATCCCAATGGGAGTCTGGAATGTGCAAGTGGGTGTGCAGGCTGTGTTTATAATGCTGTGTGAGTGTCTTCTGGGTAATGAAAATATTTGCATGTCGATCAGTCTTTGGGAGTCACCATGTAAAAGTTTTGGAAACACTGGTTGAAATGCAAAAGGAATTTTGGTAGAGAAACGTAATTGAACATAAGAATTATAATTGTAATGAAATGCATACTGTATCGTGGTCGTAAAAATATGTATCTATAACATCTGCTAATGCACATTGAGTGAGATGTGAAGGGAGAGGAGATAAAATACTAATACAGTGAAGGAGAAGTAGTGAGAGTAATAGCCAAGACTGTGAGGGAGTGAGAGAATATAATGACAATGAGAGAGACGAAACGAAGTGGCAGAGAGGGTGTCACATGAATAAGAAAGGCAGGGGTGATAGATGAATAACGAAGGAAGGAATGAAAAAGCCGATGAACGGCATTTGAAGTGTGAATGTATGTGTGTGTAAAAGAGAGGTATATTGGAATGTTTGCGCGCGCGCATGTATGTACAATCGAAATGGGATGGTAATGTTCAACGCTGAAAATGTGTGAGTATATGTGAATGCGTGTACAAGAGAACTATGTGAAACTTTACATATTCATTGTAAAGTAAAGAAAATATAAAAAATAATCCCGAATCCTTGTCAGGTACCGGATCGATCCCAAAATCTAATCAGTTCGTACCAGTCACGAGGCCAAACATCCCTGAAAGTTTCATCCGAATTCATCCAGCGGTTCTTCAGATAACTTGTCCACGGACAAACAAACTGTAGCATGGCAGTTTCAGCCATTTTGAAATATGACTATAGCGATTTCTAATATCTTCACTGTTTGAAAGGCAAGGCAGAAATGATCTCGTTTGAGGTTACAGCCATCTTTGGCCAACTTGTTCTTGTTGTAAACACTAACCTGATTGGTTGACATGTGACACGAGTGGTCTCTACATAGTTCGCGCCTCTGGTTGACATGTGACACGAGTGGTCTCTACATAGTTCGCACCACTGGTTGACATGTGACGCGGTTTGTCTCTACATATTTCGCGCCATTGTTCCAAGCCAACCAATCGCGGCCTTTGGTAAGATTCCATTTCTGAAGTTCGTTTGAGCCACCCAAACGGTATATAAAGGAGTGTTTTCAGACACTTTTCGTCTTTTAGTTCCAGTTCTTCTAAGAGCTAACTTTAGGCCACAGCGTTACTCAACCAAACGATATACGATTGTTCCTGCTACTACTAGCTACGACGCTAATGTACACTATCACAGAAAGCCTACTACATTCGCCGTCTTCATCATCATGTAATCGACTTCGAGTCACCTCTAACATCTTTGCCACACAAACTGTAAGCCGAATTCCATTATTGACTCTTTGCTTCGTACTTTTCTGTCAACCGCATTCACCCTGTTTGTTCTGTTACACACACGAACACACAGACACAAACACGTGTTGCATGCGTACATACGTGCTAACGTTTACAAACTCCTAACATTGACACGATTGTAAAATAAATAATGTTTATATATCAAACAGAAGACTTGTTGTCAATCCACTTATGTTCTATTGTTACTGCATGTATTTATGGCTTGTAATAATTCGTTAAGAGCAGAACCACGTGCGATCGTATTTCCTACACGATACGACCACATGTGATCCTATTTCTTACAAAACAAAAAAAAAAAACACGACTGAAAACAATACCTCCGTCTTCGCCAAGGCGGAGGTAATAACAGATGCAAAAAGTGACGAATACACAACGCAGCGAAAAAAGTATTAAATATAACCGTTAACAGATATGGATATATAAACGCCCTCGCTTTGGTTGTATGGCGCACGTACAAACGTCCACGAAGATATAAGCATATGCACATGCGTGGCTTGGCGCACATACGCTCATACAGCGAATTACACAGCTACTTAGTGTTTATAAGAATGGGGCGGCTAGAGTTACAGTCAATTCATCGATACCTAATGGTAAATCACACACACGAGTGACTGCACAAGCGAAAGAAAGTAATAATTAACACATTTGGTAACAGTTACATATAATTTTTTTTATAACAGTTTGACTCAGCTCCACATGACTTCATGTTTCGTGGGTGCCTAGGACATGTGCGCGAGCACGTATGTGTGTAGCGGATGCGCAACTGTGCGTGCGTGTTTGCGCGTGTATAGAGATATACATTTTTGAGGTCCGATTGTGTAAATGTTTTGAATTACTTAAAGTAGACTTAAGCTTTATTTACCTATTGTACTCATTGTTCTTGTTGCTATCAACTTTATTATGAATTGTTCATCTGCAAAGAAGACAGAAAACTTGCTTTCGAAAGATCTGACCGACCTTTCCGATCTCTCATTAAATCATCTGCTTCACTACACAATATAAGCAAGGACAGAAAGTTCATTCCGGCAGCCGACATCTCACTTCCCTTTTGACACAACTCCCATGGAGAAAACATTGTAGCCCGCAGCCAATTTGGCCAAGAGCTATATTCTCCTTCAGCATTAAAAGACAAGACCTTCACCATCACCAACAGGATAAACAGAGTCTTCACTAACAACATCAGAATAAACTAGGTCTTCTGCCATCGTTACCTTCGTCGCCATCTCTTCGTTATGTAAACCGTAACAATTTCGCCTTTTACTATGTCAGGTCAGCCAATTAGTTGTCACACACGCATTGATACAAATACAGTGACAAACATTTTTACATATAAGACGTATTTACTCAAAATATATGGTTGACTCGGTAGTGATTAAAAAGCATTGATTTATGTAAACGATCGATAATACATACATATATACATGCATGTATTATTGGTCGTCAAAATCCGAGATATCTGATGAGAGAAATTCCATGTCTAATTGTCCCTTTCGGCTAATAGATTTCTCTATATCGCTTCACTTTGATTTTTATTACATGCATTTCTAGCGTACACAATTTCGTTTATTGCTTCTACATACTTTTCATCTGATGATAATCTGTGAAGGATTATTGAAACGTACGTAATGGATTGTTCGAAATAACATGAATTTGTTTTTATGTGTTCATTTCAATTACATGTGGTTCTTCGTACCACGTTACCTGCCTCCGTAATTATGCTATTTTATACCGTGCAATGCATGAGCTCGGGAGTTTAACGTGACTTCCGTATCGAGTTTTCAGCAGTTATTTGTGCATTTTAACACACATACGCGCGCGCTAACGATGCGTTAGGAAAGTCTGTCTTTGAAGCTATAATTTACAACAGAATAAATCTATAGATTTCAGCCAATACAGCTGGTATAAATTAAACTTAACTAAATACACTGGACAGTTGCAAACAGCTGGCTTTCTATACAGTCACTTCCTGGATAGGAAATACAAGATCAGTTCAGTTGCTTCCACTCGAACCAGCCGTTAGAAATGTGTCTTTCAGTGCAAATCAGTTTATCCCGTTAATGAAGTTTATAATAATAGCAGTTGTGTGTGTGTGTATATATATATATATATATATATATATGTATAGTACTTCGGAGTCAGATATGTAGTCAGTTGCCAATTAAATCTTAGTAGAAACAGAAACTCTCCCATGACAACAAAACCTTTGTTAGATCGGAATTAAAATATAAACAAAAGTGAAGAGGTTAAAAAATATTTTACAAGTCGGATAACACAGCTGCTTAATCTCTCGTACTTTAAACGTTTCATTCAACTCAAATTACAGACTCTTTGGACTAAGTTTTATCATCAGAGATTTTAGTTCTTGTGCATAAAATCCCGAACACCATTGTCACATTATTTCTCAAGCTATTATCACCATCTCTAACAGACCGACGACTCTTTTCACCTCTTTGCATCACCAAAACTTTAACTTTTCAATTACAGGTACACACTGATGTTCCGGTATCCCCGAGTCCAAAGACTTGACAGGTTAACCGTTTTGCCGGATTATCTGCGGTAACGTAATAATAATTCATCAACACACTTCTTACCTACCAATTAATTATGCACTATGATGCCATATACAGGGTGTTCGGGCTAAATTTGACGACTTCTTATGTCCTCCTTTTTCAGGAACAGCTTGCTATATTGGTGAAAAGCTAAATGCATTGGGGAACATACCAATTAAAGTTGTAACTGAGAAAAAAAGTTAGCTGATATGGAGGACTGGAAGCCATCAGAATATTGGAAAATAGTTACCTGTACCATGATGATTCGCGCCGGGTATAAAAATGCCGACATAATGACTGCTGCTCAATGAACATTTAAAGGTTGTAAAGACGTGACATGGACAGCTGCAACAGAGACTACGAAGACGTGGCCAGCAGGCGTTCTGACTGCATCCACATGCCGGGCCGGAGTTTATCCAACAACTGATGAATAGGGTCTTAGGTTCAATTCAGACAGCTACGTGAAGCTGCTGAAGACTATGTTGTTGCTGGAAGGCCACGTGTGTGACAGCAGGATTTTTCTCCTTACCATACCTCGGGAAGAGGTGTGTGTGTGTGTGTGTGTGAATTTTATGACTTCGCCAAGCCCAACTTCTGGTCTCCTAATCCCCCACCCCCGATTGTAATTCTGTGGATTACTACATGTGGGGCGCGGTTGAGAAAGATACCAACCGCTCTGTCTGCAACGCCAAGGACAAGCTGGTGGCCAAGATCAAGGAGTTGTTTGAAGATCCCAGGAACGCATGTGCCTGGTTCCAAAACCGTCTTGAGGCCGCCGTAGAAGCTGTAGGCGGTTACTTTTGAGTAGACTATTATCTCTTAGCTTGTAATCTAGTTGATCTTCTTTTTAGATTTTTAAAAAATATGTTCTTTTCTGGATGGTATATTGTTTCCTTTTATGCAAACCGAACACCCTGTGTATCGGACAGTTTACGCACCGAATCACAACGGTCCATTTTCTTCTATAGTTCTACTTTGTCTTGGCTCGATATGAACTGGTCTTAATGCTTGACACTACAATTGGTGCTCTCGGTTCTTCTACCTGTAATAACCATAACTAAAGATAACTTTAAGCTAAATAAGCAGAAGATCTCTCAAATTTTTGTATTGCCACTAACAGATGCTGTGCATATATACTCTTTCTACAATAGACACAAGGACTGAATTTTTGTGGGGGGGGGGGTTAATCAATGATACCGACTGGCATGTTTGCTTGATTGGTATTTATTTCATTGAATTTCTTATTTCTTTATTGCCCACGAGGGGCTAAACATAGAGGGGACAAGCAAGGACAAAGGGATTAAGTCGATTACATCGATCCCAGTGCGTAACTGGTACTTAATTTATTGATGAAAGGCAAATTCGACCTCGGCAGAATTTGAACTCAGAACGTAACGGCAGGCGAAGTGCCGCTAAGCATTTCGCCCGGCGTGCTAACGTTTCTCCCACTTCGCCGCCTTCATTTTATTGAATTTCCGAAGGATGACAGGCAGCGTCAACCTCGGCGCAGAATTTGAACTCAGAACGCAAAGCCGAAAGAAATGCCAAGATTTTGTCTGGTGCGGTGACGATTCTGCCAGCTTGCCGCCTTTCTGCTTAAATAATGCATTCAAACACAACTCCTCCCTTTGGTTACGCAGTGAACTAGACTGGCTGTCACAGCAATTTTAATCTCTCCGCCCTCGTAATTTATTCCATTAAAGGATATGCCGGATCAGCAGTTGCTGGAAAATCGATGGCATATCTGTAGTTATCCCCCACCCTCACTTTGAAACTCGCTTTCTTCCTTAGGGTTTGAAACTTATTCTTTCTCTGGCCTTAAAGAAAATAGAAAGAAATTATGCAATGGGCGGAAATGATTTTGAATCATTCGTAAAATGAAACTGAAAGTTTTTATATGCGGAACTACAAGTTGTTTAAAGTAGTGTAAAGTTGTGGCTAAACGTGACAGATCCAAAGTGTCTGTAAGAATGGCGTAAGATATAAATGGTGATTAAACATCCCAGTGAAACAACCATAACTTATAGGCGTCATCTAATGTATTTAGAGATGATCTTACGGATTTTCACACAAAGAAAAGAAGAAAATAAATGAATAAACCGATCACATTTTACACACATAAAGCAGGTTTATATTTGAGTTTCATTTTACCGATGATTATTACTAAAACTATTTTCTTTCACTTCTTTTTTTCTCAATTGTCCGCCATTTTAAGCACTTAAAGCGAAAGGTCGCCCAAGTGTTTACGTTTAGAAAGTACGTTTTGTTTTAATATATACTAGCAGTATCGCCCGGCGTTGCTCGGGTTTGTAAGGGAAATAACTATATAAGCATTTTTAGAGAGTTATAGCCAAAAAATAGCAAAAATGGAAAAAATGATGGTAAATTTTTTTAAAAATCGTTGACTCATCGTAGACATTTTTAGAGAGTTACTTCCCTTATATAATAGCGAAAAAATGCATTAAAATGGAAAAAAAACGATGGTAAATTTTTTTTTAAATCGTAGACTCATGTAGACGCTTTCTTAGCCATTTCTGTTTTGGTGTCTTCAAGCCATGAAGTCGTTGTTCTAAAAGAACGCTGGTCTCCTTGACAACGCATTACGACGTTGATTTCCTTACACTCCCTTCCCCACAGGTGCAGGTGTGAGCGTGGACGCCAACGACACACGAAAAATTATGCATTAAAATGGAATAAAAAATGATGTTAAATTATTTTTAAAATCGTAGACTCATCGTAGACGCGCGCTAATACTCAGACGGGCTCGATATGAATCACGACTATAAGCTACCCGAATTTGGTTAAACTGCACCGCAAAATGTGGGAGTAGTTAGGAATCTAAATCGAAGGGGACAGACACTCACACAACTACAGTTTTATATATATAGATATACATAGCGCAGTAGTGGTGAGATGTGACAGCAAAGAAAAGCATACATTCACTCTCTGCATGCAATTAGACTCGGAAAGTTCGTGAGGAACCCATTGACCCAATTTGCTGACTTTTCCGATAGCACACAGGTCTCAATGAATGGTTGAATGACCAAATCCAAGCTTCTCTGCTAATTCCTCAACAGTTACGATGAGATTTTGTTCCACCAGGGTTTTCAGGATGTCCTTGTCGAGTTCTATAGATCTTTCAGGATGAGGCTCGTCTTCTAGGCTGTTCCAATATAGCTTTGAAAAAAATAGCTGTTAAAATCGAAATGCACTCTTCAAAACTTGCACTATGAATAAAGACAAGATAAAATTACTACCTGCTTTTATAGCAAGTTAATATAAGTAGTTTATCCCATTCCCCTCTGACTTTTAGTTCAAGCTGTTGAAAAAACCGCATTATTATTATATATACATACATACATACATACATATACACACACCTCTCTCTCTCACACATATGCACACATTTATATTCTGTTATTCTTTTATATGTTTCAGCCTTGAGGTTGTGGCCATGCTGGATCATGTGTGTGTGTGTGTGTGTCTATCTGTCTGTCTGTCTGTATGTATATATGTATATGTATGTGTGTGAACAATAATATTTTCAACAGATGTGTTGCAAATGTATCTGATTGTTCTCAAGCTTCAATACTGTGTGTGTGTATGTGTGTGTGTGTGTATGTATGTATATGTATGTATGTATGTGTGTGTGTATGTATGTATGTGTGTGTGTGTATGTATGTATGTATGTATGTATGAGTGTTCCTCAAATCACTATCTCTGGCTATTTACTCTCTTCCAAGAACATTTTCACTCACACTTATGTGTTAGCTTCCCATACATTTTACTCATGTATCTATCAGCGTGATAGAGAGAAACAAATATTACATCTAGTTTCACTTTATTCGTTGCCCACTGTGTGTGTGCGTTTGCGTGTGGTGTAAACCAGACTAAGAAAAGCATTTGACACACACACCAGAATGTGAGTTTTCTGTAAATTTTGCTTAATTGGAGTTTAAAATTTAAAAACTGGACCTGGCATGACGCGATGCATTGTACTCTTAAAATTGCTAGGTAAATTGTAATTGAAGAAATCCTATATTGTAGATTTGTATAACTCCCAAAGGGAGGCAGATAAGATCTGCCTTTTATAATAAGAGATATATATATAAAAAAAAAAACGTTTTATTTGAACAGATTTTAATCGTTTTGTACTTCTCTCTATATTATTAATCTAAAATTGCTGTATGTAACGTACCATTTGCATGTATTTTTTAAATTTCCGTTTTATCTAGAGAGCAGAATAAGGTTATATATCTCTCTATGTATAAACGGCAAAATGTCTGTCTGTGTGTGTGTCCGTTATACAAATCCACAATTTTTCAGTTAGAGGGCTCGCACTTTCTATGGTCATTCAAAACCGTCCAAGGGTGGTCGTGCACATCTTTACATTTCCCAGTCACCCTGCAAAGCCATTAAAATATCAATAGAAGCGACTTTTTTGTGAATTTTCTATCCAACACCCAAAACTTGATACGCCAATTGAATGCCAGCTAGCTGTATGTGATTGGTCGGAGATTTGGACAGTACTCGCGTGTATACAGCTGTATATACATGCACTAGCACTATGACCCGGCGTTGCCGAGTCACAGTTATATAATATAACCCCTCTTTTTATTCTCTATTATTGTAAATTTTACTTTCATAGTATACCACACATTGTTATTTAGGCTGATAATCCCGACCGAGCAGACTTGTCATCAGAGGCGTTCTGTCTACACAGTTACAAAATAAACCCAGCCGTAAAGAGTCATATGAATATCAAATGCACCAACATCCATTTCAGCAGTTAGTACAAGTTATGTTATCTCTCAGCAAGTCGCCTTGCACTAGGTCCCAATCAGATGCAACAGCTACCCATCCTTCAAAGTTATATGTATGGTCCTTTGGGCAGAGACATCTCAGTCACAACAATTACGGCAAATAACGGATTAAAACGCAATATCTCTATCGATTAGCTCTAAAACGATCAAATACGAAAGGTTCATCCATCCTTAAGTCCTTCGCAAGTGGTTTTCCTTTACTTCTTGATATGAAACTATTTTCAGCTGGTTAAAAATACTGTTTAAGCCGAAGAGGAATTCCCACTACCACCAGCTAGTTTTCCGAAAATTTAAATCAACTTTTCACCAACAACAGCATTATTCACTAATGTGAATTACAATTCCCAAGCCGAACTAGATATTTTATACAAATGGTCTTTTTAACTTACTCGAAATATTATTTTCAAACCTGCACTTCACAACCTTTGTAAGAAATTTGATTTAGTGCCTTGAAATATTGATTATTGTAACCACTTTCTGGTGATAATGCAGAAAAATGAAAGCTGAACACACACATCTCATTTGGTCAATGAAAAACATCATAACAATCAGGCGCAGGAGTGGCTGTGTGGTAAGTAGCTTGCTTACCAACCACATGGTTCCAGGTTCAGTCCAACTGCGTGGCATCTTGGGCAAGTGTCTTCTGCTATAGCCCCGGGCTGACCAATGCCTTGTGAGTGGATTTGGTAGACGGAAACTGAAAGAAGCCTGTCGTATATATGTGTGTGTGTTTGTCCCCCTAGCATTGCTGGACAACCAATGCTGGTGTGTTTACGTCCCTGTAACTTAGTAGTTCGGCAAAAAAAACCGATAGAATGAGTACTGGGCTTACAAAGAATAAGTCCCGGGGTCGATTTGCTCGACTAAAGGTGGTGCACCAGCATGGCCGCAGTCAAATGACAAACAAATAAGAGAGAAAAAAAAAAAAAATCAACTCTCAAAATGAATTTCATTGTGTGGAAGGCTGAAATATTTTGGACTTAAAATGAAGTTATTTTATCACAAATATCTCAGTATTATTAATGCATAAGCTTCACCTAAAATATTGATCTGTTATGTTCAGAATGCATCCAAGTCAATGATGGAAGTGGGCATATCATTGTTATTCAAAAAAATATTGGAGATATTTGCTTCTATCTGAATGCATGAAAGGCATTTTGGTAATAATTGTATGTCATTTTCCAATGCTCGTAGTTAGAGATAAGATTTTTAGTCAAGATGTAAGGCACTGCTCATGACCTTTAATGTGATGTTTGAGACTGGTGAAATTGGTACTCCAAGTGTTAGTGATAAAGTGGGCAACAGATTAAGTCTATCACCAGCAAGATACTTTTAATCCAAAGTAAATTCTTTTAGGCTAATTGCATGCCTGAAAGGTATAATTAGAGATTCTTCCATCTTTAATGAAAACTAGCAGTATAACCCGGCCTTGCATGGGATTAAGTTACGATTATTAAGCTAATCAAGTTCTTTATTTCAAACCAAACTAAGTAATATCGACTCAACAAAACCCCTTTTTTTACACGGCGTAAAATAAAAACAAAACTCTTTCGCACCCAAAGTAATGTGTGTGTGAGAGAGAGGGAAGATGAACGATTTAAAATAAATATATTGTAATTGTTGTGAGAAAGTATATATACTATGATTATAAAATGTAGTCTTTCAAAAACATCCTGAATTTGAACACTCGTGTTTCAGAAAAAACAAAACATTTTATTTTTTATGAACGTCTTCATTTACTTTCTATCTCTCTCACTTTGTCTTTCCCGTGAAACTCTCTGCCCCTCTTTATTTTTTTTTTGTTAGACACCGTCAAAAAGCTATGGCTGAAAATAGAATTTTACTGCTATCCATGGGTGCCTCGCGAAAAAAATAAGTTGACAAAACCCAGATAGGGTGACATCCTGCCTTTTATAGATATGATAAACAGTAGTAGCCCATAACCTTATATGACCAAAAGATTGTGTGTATAGTGAAACCAACAATGGTGCCATCAGGTTATCTACCTGAAATCAAATCTCCCATGTCAAGTACAAAAGGAGTCCAATGTATGTTAATTTTTCATGTAATAAATCACACTTGATTATTGGTACTCAATGGAGGGAAATGAACTTCAGTAAGCAACAGCCATGGGAGGTTGGAGCCAAGCACTGTAAGCTCAAGCTTATGATATGATTACCCAACCTTGTTTTTAGCATCAGTAATGTGCTAACATTGAATTGCTTTCTCTTTTTGGAATTTCATTTAATTTTTAACAGGCTCAGGTCAACCATTGTAAATTACATGATGCTTATTTTTCTCATTTTTACAAGTTTTGTTTAGAGACTAACCAAGTTGCTGTAGGCTCACAACAAATAAAACCTACAAGGCAGTTAATAGGTTGTAGCTGATTTACACAAAATGAAGATAAAACTTGTCAAAAATCAGAAAGAATTTTATAAAAATATTCTCAACTGTAAAGGCATGGAGAAGGCAGCAGAAAAACAAAGAAAATCCCACTTTTTTTTTCTGGTGGTGGTAAGGGGACCAATTTTTGTTAGTTTAAGAACTACTAGGCTACAAGATTACTCTACTTGTTTCAGGCATTTGACTGCGGCCATGCTGGAGCACTGCCTTTAGTCGAGCAAATCGACCCCGGGACTTATTCTTTGTAAGCCCAGTACTTATTCTATCAGTCTCTTTTGCCGAACTGCTAAGTGACGGGGACATAAACACACCAGCATCGGTTGTCAAGCAAACACAGATTATATATATATATATATATGACAGGCTTCTTTCAGTTTCTGTCTACCAAATCCACTCACAAGGCATTGGTCGGCCCGGGGCTATAGCAGAAGACACTTGCCCAAGATGCCACGCGGTGGGACTGAACCCGGAACCATGTGGTTGGTTAGCAAGCTACTTACCACACAGCCACTCCTGCGTCTATTGGTCAGTTTCAGTAATGAATATTCAGGTGTTCCATCAACTAGTTTATCTTATTGAATTAACAGGTAAGGAACTGAGGGTTGAAATGTTTGGGATACTGAAACTTGCTCATAACCTGATTTTCTAGCAGAATCTGCATGACAGTAACAAGTTTGAACCTTTGAATTAGAATCCATCCACTAGGCTTCACTCACAAGTCAACCCAAGGATATTGTAAGCCAATTACCCCAAAATGCCTTGCTGTGGGATCAAATCCCTTAAGGCCATGATTGCAAAACCTCTTTACCAACCATGCTGCACCATTTTAACAGACTTTTCCATGCTTGCATGGGTCAGACAATTCTCTAGTATTGGATGCCTTTCCAAGCAAGGTAAATATATCCCCATGACCAGACACGCTTCCATGGCAGACTGGAAATAAAACAATTCTTGTATGACAGCAACACTTGATTTGCAACTATCATATAAGAGGAACAAACATACATACGACTAGTATCCTTCAGCTTCCATCAATGAAATCCACCTAAAGGTTTGGTTGTCCCAGGGTCTATAGAAAACATCTGCCTGCGGTGGGACCGAATCCAAAACCTTGTGGTTGGGAATCAAGCTTAACCACACAACTATGTTTGCTGGTTCTTGGTATACAACATAGAAGTGCTCAATACAAGTTGATAGCAAATTGTAGGTAGAGCCTCAAAATTTTTCTAATCAAAACCGTGATTTTTTTTTCTCTTTATAACCATTTTTCTGTGTAAGCACTGGGACATTTTAAATAGAAGTACTGAGACTAGTGGGAAGAGATCTTCATGCTTGCTGCAGACTAGACTGGTAAAAGACTAATTGGACAGTGGCAATACTAAGTAGTGGAATTTTAAAGTATATTATCCAACTAGTTAATGTTTAAAAAAGGTATTTATGTGTGTGTATATACACACCTGCACACGTCTTAATTTCATGTGATGGTTGTAAGCAAACATCACTTTCATCCAATGTTCCCAGCCTTCCATGGAAAAGTATTTTATTCTACTCAAGGTACAAAGCCAGAAATTTTGGGGAAGGGGTCAGTTGATTAGATTGACCTCAATACACAACTGGTACTTAATTTATCTACCCCCCCCCAAGGATGAAAGGCAAAGTCGAAATTTTTTTAACTCAGTACTTAAAGACGGACGAAATACCGCTAAGCATTTCGTCTAGTGTGCTAACGACGGCCAGCTTGCCGCCTTTTCCATGGAGAAATATTGCCTTGCTTGTAACTAGGAAATCTAACTAGAAAATATATCTCAAATTCCATCTGATCTATGCAGGCATGGAAAAATGGGCAGTAAAATAATATTAACGTGAAAGAAATGAAACTGAATTTTTCAAATGATTTATGTATAATTTTTTTTTCTCGTATTAAAACAAATTGAACGAAATATACACAGGGTAATAATATCTGATACAATACATGAAATATACACAAGTTTGTGGACAATAACAGCTGAAAACATATACACAGATCAGAATGCTAGAAAGCTGTATGTACTGGAGAGAGCCAGGAAGAGAGGCTAATAAAGAGCAAAATGGGGTTGGTGAAAAAAAAAAGAAAAACGACTAGTTGGAGGTGAGCTTGTTTTAAAATTTTTGCCAATTTAAACTTCATAGGAAAACACATAACTGCAACAATTGGTCTTTTATTGGATTATAAAATGTGTGTCTAGATATATGAACTAGTCAACATTAAAAGCTTGTTAAAGTCACTAAAGTTCTTAAAAACTAAACTGAGCAGACTATAAGATTCAATAATTTTCTCTTGTATAAAAACATTGCTTGATTACTTTGTATAAAAAGGAATGCTCTAGTTGGAATTCTTTTTCAGAAATGTAAATTGGAAATTGTCTCAAATATTTATCAACAGAAGGAAAATAACACTAGTTTCTTGTAGAGTAAAGAGGAAAATATCAGTCCAGTTAAGAAATAAACTGCACTCACAAACTCCAGCCATATACCAGGAGCCAGCAGTCTACACTAATTTTTCATTCCAGAAGACAAGACAAGGGGAAAAAAAAAACGAAACAAAAAAACATTTTCAATGATGCAATTGTTAGGCCTTTCTTAGAACAGTACCTGTTATAATTAGTCTTTAGGCAACTAAGTCACACATATCTGCTCTATATTACACTATGTTGAAACTTGAGAAAAACATAAGCAGATTGAGGCATCCCGGGCAAGAAAACTTGAGTTTGTTAGTGTTAGAATGCTCCTTAATTACTATAAAAATAGGGGAAGGAAAAAAACAAAAACTTTGGTCATTCCAACCATCTACTTTAACTGTAATTCACAAATGGATTTTAAAAATACCAGGTTATATACATATGTACAAATTTTAAATTTTTGTTTAAGTTAAAACATTGCAACTTATGCAATCTTAATATAAATGTAGGTCTGAAAGATTGTATGACAATTCTAGAATTAAGTTCATGACCAAAATTGCAGGTTACCTTATGAGTAACACTTATCCTGAAAGACAAACCAGAATTACCGTTATAACTTGAAATGTACAGATACAAAATATTGTTGCAATGGGTAACAGATGGTCGTAGTGTGTAAGAAGAATTTATTCAGAATTATCAACACATATGGAAATAATTTACTGCTGGGCTTAAAAAGAGGCCTCAAAACCTCAGCTATGTTTTAAGGTTTTCTTCTCATGCATACATTACTTAAGTGATAGCAAAATTGCCAAAGAGGTAGGTTGATGTCATCAGCAATATTCTCACAAAACAGCCAATATTGTGCGACACAAAAGAACCAACCATTTTGCTAACATCTGTATTAAACCCAGAAATTGTAACGCTATACTTCTGTATTAAAAAATTTAAAAACTGAATTGGTCATTTAAAATCAAAAAAAGATAACCATGAGAAAACTAAGGAAATGATTGCCATGAAACAAACTTATGTCTCATTGCAGATATAACAAACATACCAGATATTGATCTTAAGTGTTTGTCACATCTGTAATGGTTATGAAATACTATCACAAAAATTACCAGAAATTTGTCCAAAACTGAATGGAAAGAAATGGACAATTAGCAATAATACCAAGTACAGTATCAGTAATAGGAAGTATTGAACATATCTGATGAACAACATCTTCCATTTCAAATACCAATTGTGTTCTCAAAGAATAAAACATGAATTAGAATTAAACGTTTATAGCTCATGTTGGTTTAATCAACAATAAATGTGTTTAGTTCATTACAAAATTATATTTGTGTACTTAGCACAGTAGATAAAATCATTTAAGCATAGTGACATATATACAGTTTATTATATTTACACTGAAATTAAATTAACAGCAGGTAGTGCACTCAATCTTACAATTACCTGTTACAGCTGTTCACATTCGTTCACTTGCTATACGCATCTATATGCAGCTGCAGTAAATTCAATGCTTTCTAGTAACTTAAAGCTAGATTATAAATATATATTTAAAAAAAAATAAGGGAGCAACAGACGAAAACTCCTCAAAAGTTCTCTGAAAATCCCTGCAGCCATACAATTTTTCCAGAGAATTAGACATTTAGTTGCAACGTTAATTTTCATTTTAACAAAACTTCCACCAAAACATCAGTTATCTCACATAGGGAGAAAAACATCCTCAAATACTTCTTAAACATAGGCAACAACTACACACCTGCACAGGTACCTCAATATCATCACATTCACAATGCAGGACTAGGGACTCCTGCTAACCTATTTGCACTTTGAGGATTACATTACAAAGACTCCTCAAATGGAAACAGACCTTTTCTTTTATAATGTATAAAAATGTAAATCAGTATTGACTGTAAATTCAGTCAAATATGTCATGTTTAAGAGTCAAAAATAGTGACATCAGTTTTCAGCAACTTTTCTGATGGCATCACCTTTTAATTCTGGAATGGTACTGATCTTAAAGAATTTGGAGCCTTGGTATTTTGTTCGGATAGCCTAGAAAAAGAAGATTTTAGAAATTGATATACTATAACTTCAAATTTTGTCAATTACTCATTAATCATCTTCAGTAATTTATCCAATAAAAACACAAAATAGCTTGAAAAAAACAAATTGTATGTATCTAAGAACACATATCATTTCATTAACCACCATGGCCTGTTACCACTGACACTGCAAACTCTTTAATTACAAGAGAATGTAAGTTTTGCATATTTCATAATTAAACTGACAATTAGTCACGTTATTGAAATATCCCTGAAACCATGCCAAAGAGACAAAAAATATTTTCTCAAACTATGAAAATATACCACCAATGGTGCACAGGATAGTAGGATAGTTGTGTGAAGTCTATGATGAACCACCAGTGGTACAGGTAACAGTTAACATGCTAATATCCTTTTTGTTTTCCATGCTAGCATAGGTTCAGACAGGGGAATTACTTAAGGTAGAACTATAACCGTTTAGCATTTAAATTGGCATTATCCATGTTCAAACCAGCCCCATATCTACCTTACATTCTTCATCATTTAGCATCTGCTTTCCATACTGTTATGGGTTAGATGGTTTGACTAGAACTGGTAAGCCAGAGAGCTGCACCAAGTTCCAGTGATTTGGCATGGTTTCTATGACTGGATGCCCGTCAATGGGGGCTTTTTATGCATCTGTCACGTGACACTGGCATCAGCCACAATTACGATTTCACTTGGCTTGACAAGTCTTCTCAAGCATCGCAAATTGCCAAATGTCTTGTTCACTTATCACATCAATGAGGCCCAATGTTAGATCATGCTTCACCACCTTGTCCCACATCTTCCTCTTCCACAGGTTTCCTCAATTAGAATGGCACTTCTTTACACAGCTGTCTTCATCCATATGCATCACGTGACCATACCAGTGCAGTCTCTTGCACACCACACCTGATGCCTCTTATGCTCGTCTCGCTCATGACACACTGTCATTGTACATCCAGTGAAGCATACTAACTTCATTTCTTTTAAGTCTACGCATGTCCTCAGCAGTCACAGCCCATGTTTCACTGCTGTGCACCATGACTGTTTGCATATATAAATAGTCACATCATTGAAATCCGAAAGCCATAAGGTAATATATGATTAATTCAAAACACTGACTAAATAAGCATTACAATTGACAGTAATCTTGATGCTAAAAGGTTAAAGCTGGATGTTCCTATTGTTAACCCATACCAATTTTCTGTAAAGAAAGTACAAAGCAACTGGCATTGTCAACAAGTGACAAAGATGGAATATTCACATCTTGCATGCATACACACACACATTGGGTTTCCTGCAGATTCTATCAAGAATAAAAAAGATAAAAACCATTAACAATTCTTACAGTTAGTTTACTGGTTTCTGCTTTCAAGACTAGTTTTGCAAGTTTGCGTATTATATCAGCAAGCTCAGATTTCGTGTACGTGCTGTAGTAAGCTAGGGTATCGTTCTGGAATAAAAAAAAAAAAAAGGGATGAAAGTAGCTGGGAATATGTAAAATTTGCATGCACCATACATTTTCCAAACATTATGTTCGAAAGACAGTAAGCATTTAAGAGCTTAGTCAAATACACTTTTTCAATTTTCAGAAACTGATCTTTTTCATTTAAGGGAAAAAGCAAAAATCTACCGTAATGCAATTCATATTACAACGAAATGTGGTAAAATAACGAGCAGAGTAAACTAGTTTTTTCACAAGAAAAAAAAAAAAATTTAACTATCAACTGAATGCAGGGAGATAACTCGTACCCGCATCTGAGCTCAACTACTCTCAGAACTAAAAGAAAAAAAAAAAAACGAAAAAGACTGGAAACATTAAAAAATTTTGAATACTATCTGGAATTGATAATCTGTCAATCTAAAACCAATAGTGAATCATCAAAATTGCCAGCCGATTGAAAATTATACTGTCATGAGAAACACCAAAAGCTGCCTTCAACTGATTGCATGTCATGCCTTCGACACTCAATCAAAATTCTCTATAACTTAGTCTAAGCTGCAGTGAGCTCTATGGTGATAAAAGAAAGATTTAAATCCTCAATGAAGAGACCTTTGCAACAGCCTAATCCTATGCTGAGAAATCCAATTTGTTCTAGTTGGTGGCCTTAATATCAGTTTAGCCAGATTTTGCCCAATACCAGTTATATCAGGAATTCAGCCACATTGAGTTAAAGTAGCTCACAAGCACCCTCCTCATCTCCACATGTGCAAAACATAGGATGTACTGCATTCATCCCTTGGATTTTAGAACTAGCCCTTTTTGCTTGTTTAGTGTCATAACATGACAATCAACGTTTAACCATGCCATAAGTCAGACAGAATTTGAGGCAGATTTTTCTCTACAGACAGATGCCCTTTGCAAATCTTCAGGCATTTTTCATGGATGATTGGAAATGGATGTAAGGTGATGATACTCACAAAAAGAACACACAAATATATATCTCACTAAAATCTGTACTCCACTGCTAGCATTTAGTTGCATTAGCTCAGCGGGTGGTATGGAAGCCTCCATTAAAAAAGGGTCCACAAGTGAATCAAACTCATCACCTAAATCTGTTACCATTATAAAAGAGGCATTGTATAACAAGCTAGCAATAAAAAAAACTGCAAATTTTAAGCAGAGCAGACAAGTTTAAAAACTATTCAAGACATTCAAGGACAAAATCCCATAAGGCAGCAACCTGAAAGTTCTACACTCTCAGACCAGAAAATGTGGCAATCATTTTTATTTACTTGAAAAGATTAGCCTGAGAAATCTAATGTGCTAGACAGGTCTAAGCATATTTCAGATTAAATCAATTTTCAACAATTTTTTCTTCCTTGTAATGTTTGACCTAAATGACACAAGTCAAGTAACATTTTAACGAGATGCCAAGACATTAATAAACGTAAGAATGAAATCCTACCCATTCTGTGTTAGAGATGAGATGTAATGAAAGACATAATGCAGCAGCAGCCAAGAGTGAAGGGTGAATGTTCACCATATCGTATTCTACAATTGTCAACTCCATCAGATATTTGGCCAATGTGTGTGTGTTTGCATCAACCTGCAACGAAGAGAATATCCAATATTTCATTAAATAAATTAAAGGAAACCCATCAAGGGGAGAAAAAAAAGAACAGGTGTGAAGTTGTACATTTGAGACCAAGTGGTCATAAATACAAACCTTAAAAAGTTAAGAAACCTAACTACTTGACAAAATTTTCCTTCATGTGAACAAGTTCAACTGCAGCATACTATTTAGCATTTATATTACTCTCAAATGTAATGCCTATTTACTCACATTGATTTGAATTAATCACACATTATCTTGTTTTTCATGCGATTGCTTATTTTTAAAATGATATTGTAGGATAGGTGTGAGAGGCTGGATCTGGTCAGTTTTAACACAAAACTGGGAGAATATTTGGGCTGGATATGGCCAGTTTGAATGTCAAAGAGTTAAGGAGATTATGCTATAAAACCCACATTAAAACAGCTATGTATTCACTGGAGTTGCTAGAAATAGTAACTAAATCCTCCTCAAAGCACAACCTACTGTCTTAAAAAAAAAAAGTAAAAAATTCCAAGATACTCCTGCTGAGATAGGAATGACTTTTGACTAAATACTAACAAAACTTTATGGAACAAAGAATATTACAATGCAGTGAAATCATTTGGTGAGAGGTCAATGAAAATCCAACCAATTCTCCCAAACAAAAAATGCACAAAATCCACCCCACTCCTTAACCTTTCTGTTAACATACTTACATGGCCTTCATTTCAATTTTGAAAATTAAGAATTTAACTAAAATAACTCACTAAGCTGGTGTTTGGAACATAACGAAATTTAATGGAAGATTTTAAAAAATTTACATCACTCTGAAGTAAGCTTGTATGCATATAAATGAGGACAGCTGAGTAAATAAGTGCCAAACTGACTAGACCCGAATGCAGCTCCCCAGTTCTAGTCAAACCATTTAAACCATACCAGCATGGTATGGTTTAAAATAATGACGATTGTATCAAAAGGATAAGATAGGCAGGTTGGTATCAAAAACACCAAGATACAAGTTATTCAAGCACAGTTGTGTGCTAAGTCCACCTTGCAACCAGTCCTAGGTCCTCACACAGTGCACAGCATCATAGCCAAGTGTTTGTCACAGCTTTAGGCTGACCAATGCTTAAGTAAAATTTCGGAAAAGTAGTGGTTGAGTAAGTATCCATTTGGTCCAGGATGCACAGGCTCCTTATAACTTGTGCCATTGGAAGCTAATAAAACAATTGTTTATAAATGCATAAAGTAAAATTATATTTCAAATCTCAACTACAGATAAGCGGAAGTGCAAAGACAGAAAAGTCCGTACCTGTCCTGCTTTGGAATTTCTTCTCAGAAAATGCAAGCACAATGGCTTGCCAAGTTTAAAGTCTAATGTCTTCAAGATAAGCATCTCCATTTGTCGAATATCTGCTCGTGTATATGCATTGTCTGTGATGTAGACAAAATCAGACACTTCTGGAGCATACATTTCTTCATACTTTGACGCTATCAGCATTGATGTAACACCAACCAGCTGTAGCTTGCTGCGAATAACTGGATTAATCTGCAATTAAGAGGAACATGACTATTTTTTTTAAAGAGAAATTATAAAAATTTACTGTAATTATAGCTGCAAAGTGTCATCATTACAACTTGCTTCGAACCCTTATGTTCTAACAGTTCCATCTCTTGCACTCAAGATACATTTTACACACACAGACGAATGAGTTTACTCTATTTATTTAGAACTAAGCAAACAACTTGGTTTTTAAAGTCTACAAGCTCTTGTGAATTGGTGATTACTCCCACAAGTGTGATTCAGAAAACGATTATAATTTATTATAAACGATCTTGACAGCCTTTTTACTGTACATGAAATATTCTTTACCTTCTATTGTTTTATAGCCATTTATTTATGAGTAGTTGGGGACAGAGAATTCCCTTGGCACATGTTGCTGTCCAATAGGTGAAGGGCAGTCAGACAGTTTAGCTAAACATGATCAAATGCTTCACTCTAGCTACATTGTTTTTAAATCTCTGAAGAGGAATGGATTTTCTGGTGAGCAACAAGGGCTAACAGATCTCCAGCAGAGAGAGAGAGAAAGAGAGGGAGGGAGAGAGAATGAGAGAGACCAAAGGTGTTGCAGTAGGTGCTTGCAGATAACTGTCACCATCACTTCTGATATGTTGGAAGTAAAAGGTCAATTACATGATCAGAATGATTGTCCTTAGTAATGAAACACTACAGAGATGAGAGCAAGGGTGATTGACAGAAGAGTATGAGGTTTGACTGCATTGCCTGTGGACAGTGGGGTGGGGGACATTGTTAATGATGGCATGCATCAATTTGGGTTTGAAATGAGGCTTTCATATGTAGAATATGTGGAGTGGAGAAAGGAAGAATGCAGAAATTTTTTTTTTAGTGTGACATTGGCTACAAAACTGACAAGAAATATAGAAGCCCTCTCCCATAGGAAGCAAGGGGATATCACAAAGATGGCATTGATTCTGTTGACTAAGGATTGTAAAGATGGCTGCATTTTTGAAGACTGATGCATTTCAAATTGTCTTGCAAGAGTTGTGGTGTGGTGAGAGAATTTTTGAAAGTGTTGTAGATCATGTTCTTTGCCAGCACCGTTGCAACCCAGACACTACTTCAAGGACATGCCTAAGCAAGTGACTCCAATCTCCTTAGTTAATGAAGCATGGTGCACTATTAGGGAAATTAGTATAAAACTAGAGCTCTAGTTTAAGAGAGGATTTGAAGTGCCATGAAGTATAGGAGTAAATTATGCAGATGCCTGGTGGGTAGATAATGAAGTGGTCAGACAATATAGGTGCAGATACAATACTGGTGTACACAGCCTGAATTTGGAGGTAAGAAATAAATAGATCAAGGGTGTTTCTGGAGTATGTTAAAGATACATGAAGGGGACAAAGGCATTGTAGAGAAGTAAAGACTGTTTCAGCACCATCAAATGGTAAGGGCAAAGAAAAGAAATCTGATGTAGAAAGAGATGATCAGAGCTGTTGGAGGCAAGCTCATGTATTTGGAATAGAGAGAGACCAAAAGAATAATTGGAAGCTTTTATTGTTGATGTACAAATGAGAAAGGTTACAAGAATCTAAAGACGTGCACATACCAACTTCCAGGACTGTAATTATACATTGGTCCAGGCCTCCACTGTTAAACCATTCCAACTTTTATTTGCCTACAACTAACATCCTGCATGCAAAGTGCAGCTGTGATTGGTTCTTCATTAGATTGTTACAAAACCTGTCTGAAAGCTAGCAATATGGTGAACTCTAACGATCCCTTACAGATAAGTAGATATGAAACCAGGTGGCCTGTTTTGTCCTTTCCCTCCATTGATAATTTTCATCATCATCCTTTTACAAAATAACGTATATACCATATTTAATGTCAAATAAGATGAACTTTGCCTCTACCCACACCCCAAACAAACTAACAATCACTGGGCACCCCACACTTTAATGAAATTGGGGTGCATTTTGTATGCCTGTGTGACTTTGAATGTGGTGTTTCAGAAAAGCTACATTGAGACACTCAGTTTGGTAGCCAGAGTAGGGATAGAATCTAGCATCACTCAAGTCATAATTCAGAGGATAAACATAAAAGTTACCTGCAAAAATCGATCCAATACAGATACTGTTAAGTAAAGCGTCTCTTGTAAAAGTCGAAAGCGGTGATGAACCTGACAGAGCCAATCTATAAGAATGGCCCTCATTTTACCAGTTATTTCCTGACCTTGAAGGTAATTTCTTCTAACTGTATAGGTTTTCTGAAAAAAAGTTTATAAAATCAAATATTAGCAGAAAATCTGAATATATCAATAAGAGAATCTATTTTAGCCTGAGAAAATGCTATAATGAAAGGATTACGTATGACCCTATTTCAGCCATCACAATGGTTACTATCTTCCCCACCAACTAAATATGGTTTTCTAGTTAATATTTACATAATTGTTATGGTACCTTCTGCACCCCAGCTAAAAATGGATGCATTTGAAGCCAGTTAAAATATTAATGGCTACAACTGGAAGAGAGTAGCCTTTATTATTTGTGGAAAGAGTACCTCACTTGCATTAAGGAGAATGGCAAACTCGTAAAATTGTTAGAGAAATGAGCATAAGCAACTAATTGTTCACCTCAAAATGATCAGTGTGGTTTTACATTGAAAGCTCATAGAAAGCATGCAAGTCAGACAAGTAAATCTGAAGAGATAGCTGTAGTATAGGAGCAAACGTTCAAATTGATACTACTCTTAGACAATCATCATTTCAATGCCTACATTTTCATATTTGCATAGGTCAGACAAGTGTACTTTATGGTCAGATGACTGTCACCAACGCTGAACTGGCTTTCAAGTAAGGTTATTAATTTTGTAGCTTATAGAACAAATAGTTCTGATATATTTATGCAGAGGACTAGAAACAAGTGACATGTCAAGATGCTTTTGCAGTGAACTGCAAGTAAAATGATACAGTCAGCAAGGCAATTGTTTACAACCATGTAAAAATTAGTCCAAAGTAAGACCATAAGAGGTTACAAAGAAAACGATTATACATTCATGTGATTTTGTGGAAATATTTAGCACAAGCCATATACTTCCTGGGCTCAGCTCAAGTTATCAAAAACATCAGTTTACATAATGGAGAGCACTAAAAACAATGGTAAGCATTATTTTACAGCTTGGCAAAGCTGACCATATCATATACATTTATAAGAGCAGAACTGTTTTATTTTGCTTTGCCAGTGAGGCAAACTGATTTATGACTTGTCAGTAGTTCAGTATCAAAAATGTTTAGTGATATAAATTTAGACATAGCTGAAGCCATTACCAGACAAATCTCTGGAGATAAACCTACAGCAGCAGGTTAAAGTGAATGAGACAATAAAGAGAATAGATAAACACACCTCAAGTTCACGCAAGTAATTGTAGATGTCATTAACATATTCTGAAACGAGTTGAGGATTTTCATGATCGTCAACATCAATGTCAACAACATTAGCCATATCAATTCGAGGCTCAGTTTCACATACTTCCATTGGACTCGACTGTGATTTCGATTCATTTTCAGTTTTTGGAGGAGGCTGGGGTTGAGTTAGTTCCTGTAAAGAGATAGAAAAATGTTTAAATGTATCACAAAAGTTTTTGGGCTAGCGTAACATACCAAAGTTTCAACACCCCAACTTGCACCCAAGGTGGCTTCAGTTTTTATGGGCTAGCAGTAATCTCAAGCATTTCAACAAAGCCTTAAGAATCCTGCAATTTGTTCAATCTTAACTATGTTAGGAAGCTTGCAAAGATTACAGGTACAACTCTTTTTCCTCAAGCAAATAATTTACAGGAATGTCAATTTTAAAACTTTCAAACACAAAAAGCATGGTCCTTAAATTTTAATTTGCAGCTAGAAACATGTGCCTGCTTTCAAAGAACAAGTGGTCCATATTAGTTTTGTTACTCCAGTAACAATTACAGTAAAGTTTTGGAAAACATCTTGCAGCTCCCTTAGCCTTTTTGATACCACCCAGCCTAGTTCTATGATTTAAAATCTTTCCACATGTCAGGTTAATTTCGGTTTCAAACACCAGTTTAACAATCCTTTCTATTATATGCACAAGGCCTGAAATTTTTGGGGAGGGTATTAAGTCAATTACATTGACCCCAGCACTCAACTGGTAATGTATTGATCCTGAAAGGATGAAAGGCAAAGTCAACACTGGTGGAATTTGAACTCAGAACACTAAAATGGCCGAAATGCCGCTAAGCAATTTGCCCAGAGTGCCAAGTAAATTTTACATTGTTTTTAAAATTGTTTGAAACAAAGTTGGTATGTTTCAACAGAAATATGGTAATGAAATGGTTAAAGATATTACTAATTTATTTTAGTAATAAATTTCAACACAAGACCCCAGAAGGCAAAAGAGCAGTATAGTTGACTGGTACATACGTCCTGCGCAAAGTTAACAATGGTAGTAGGGTCTCAATTCTGAGAAGCTAAACACTTGACAGAACTAACAAGTACAGACTTGCTGGTTTTAATGGAACATTTTTAGTCCCCCTCCATGTCAAATGGGTTTCTATAAAGATAACGGTTGACCTTGTAGTCATGGCTTACATACAATTTAGGTGAAGGATTTCATGAACAACATAATTAACTTCTAATTCTGAATACCTTTTGAGGGTATTTCAGATGTGACCACTAGTCATTTTATCAGAGGCAGGATCTAAAGCAGTCAAGGACAAATTGCTGCCTGCAGGACTTTCTGAATGGTACGCCAATGAAAAAAAAAAATTACCTTGAAATTGAGTATTGTAGTCTATCTTATTCTTGAAAAAGGTTGCCAATGCCAGATCTAAAGTGTTCTCTTATTTAAGGCAAGGTGTAATTTGGGAAGTATTTCACATTTAGTGTCCGTTTTCATTGCTGGCATGGGTTAGAGAGTTTAACTGGGTCTTGTAAGCCAGAGAGCTGTACCAAGCACCAGTCTGATTTGACTCAATTTCTACTGCTGAATGCCCTTCCTAACACCAACCACTCAAAGAGTGTAGTGGGTTGGTTATTTCTAGCAGGTCAAGCTACCACATCAATACTTTGTTTATAACGGACTAGTGGTTCTACAACTTCAAAATGTTTGGACAATTACTAATTTTGATAATTAGAAATTTAAAAAACAAGCATTCTGAACTTTTCTCTTGTGGCCGTCACCACCACCATCCAAGCAATCCATTAGTTGCTATTTCAACCCCTATATTCACAAGTTGTATTATTGAGCAAAAAATTTCTGAATGTCCCCAATAAACGTTCCTGCATTCAAGTTCACCCCATTTTCATTAAATAAGAATACTTAACATCCACCACATCAAGTAAAATACCAATCTTTTGTTTAGTAACTAAAAAGTGATTTACTTAAATTTCATACAAAAACTCAACTCTCACCTGTTTGACTATTGTCGTTTTCGGCACGGCTGCTCTCTGTCGAAGGGATCCTTTCTTAGTTATTTCTTTTCGTTTAATATTCTCAAGGGTTATACATGAAACCTTGTTACCAATTTCGTTGAGGGCAGATCTAGACACTGGGTTGGCATCTATATTTGATTTCGAGATGGCGGTGTTTTCACGATTCGAGGTTCGTAGTCGCATCTGCGAAGAGAAAAAAAATGTATTTAAAATGTAAAACTTCGTATCGAATTCAGTATAAGAAACTCAGAAGGAGTTCATGAACTTAAGTTGGATTTTTTCAGTTTTAACAGTCGTTTTTCAATTTTTTTCACACCACTTCAAAATGAAGGGGAGTGGGTTCTTTTTATGGAGAAAAAAAAACCCCAAAAAAAACCCCGATTCTGGAATGTCCTCCGCCCTGCTCACTATCACAAATCCCCATTTTTTTTTTTTTTTCAAACTTTTTCCATTTGGCACACAAAAAACAAATGAATTTAAAACAGTGGAAACATTTATTTCGCATTTATGAACTTTTTTTTTTTTGGTAGGGTGGGTAATGGATGGATAAATATTTTCCGGGTCTAATTTCGAAATAATTTTTCACCATTTGGATTTTCAAATCTAAACTGTTCAATTGTTCAAATGAAAAAGTGGGTACTACTTGCAAAATTTACTTTTCCTGTTAATGAAATAGATGTTAGCGTATTCGAAACTGAATCGAATTCTGATGACCAAGGATTTGTAATTTTTTGTTGTAAAAAAAAAAAAAAAAAAAAAAAATATATATATATATTTTATTAACAGTTTACAGATATAATGAAAGTGGCATTCACGAAAGAAGAGATTATATATAAAAAAAATATTACAGAATTAACCTTTTTTTTTTCATGCAATGGTTTTTATAAAAGGTAATTGCAGATAATTCGAATGGTCTGAAAGAGACCACTAAATGTTCGAACTCGTCTCTAATTTACAAAAAATTAATAACAGAAATTTGACCGTTCACATCATTTTACTACATCAATTGCAGACAACCTTTGATTAAATTTATTACACCTGTTATTAAGAATTGCAAGTGTGACAACGGTTCTTTCCCCCCACTCCGTTACCAAAACTTGTTCGTACACGAATATAAATTCCATGCTAAAAACCCAAACAAGACTGGGCAAACACCAATATGGCCCATATTAATTACATTTACATCTTTGTATTACATACAAATTATATAAACGTTCAGCGCTTTTTTTTTTTTTTTTAATTATCTGCAAATACAACTACATTTGTTAGGAAAGGAAATAATATCTAAAACAATTACGACATAGAAATTAGAAATTATAGTCAATATAATCGATATTGAACCAGTTACAGAAGTATAATTTAATAATGAAAGTTACAGTAAAAGAATGACGTGACATATTAATATTAGCTAACGGGTTTGTTCGAGGATTTCGAGAATGAAATAATATTTAAAAACATAATGAATGAACTAAAGAGGTTACTTACAGTGTTAGACCGTGTGGTAGCCATGGTGTATATAGATATAGGTTTTAACAAAATTTACTTCGATGGTATGGCAATGTAAAAAAAAATATTGCCAATATAATAAGCGAATGAATTTAAAAAATATATATATAAAGAATCTCAGCTGAGACCGCAAAGACAGTGATAAAAATAGATGAGGATAATCGAGTATAAGTCGGATCGGTGTCAAGGCATTTATGATATGAATCTCATCCTGGTGCTAAGTTCGAATAACAGCGGTACTGCGCTGATTGGCTGATTGCTTAGCAAGCTTCTTGTTTGATTGGTCAGTTTTGTTGTGAAACCGTTATAACATAGCGGCTTACTCAGAATCATTCCTTACAATTTTTAATAATTTTTTTCTATTTAAGATTTGTTTTCGGGATTTAGTTATAGAAAACTTCATCTTATATAATGCCAAAGCTCGCTGAGTCCTTGTTGGGATTTATAAATGAGTATTTGAAAAAGATATTTGCGAGTTTTACAATAAACATCTTAATTTATTCCCAGCATGCATTGTTATTTGTTGATACTATACAACCAGATACGAAGTAAAACTAATGGGCTCGTATACAGTCGGGTAGCCGGCTAGAAACAACAGTCAAATATCCCTTAGATAGTCCTACCGTTTTGTATTTTTAAAAATGAAAGGAAACATCGACTAATATATTCCTAGGTGGGGGTGGAGGAAAGACTGGATAGTCATGGTTTGAATGTCTGTGTTCATAAGTCTACTGGTTCATTCAATATTTCTATGGATTAATTTAGCTGCAAATTTTTGCATGCTGGGTCACTGCAGTGGAAACACACATACAAGTCTGTCGCTAGTAGTTACCATTGTCTCAGCTGTAGCTCTGATTGAACAGACTTATGATCAAAAATATTCCACCCACGACCATCCTGTCTTTTAATTTTTAATTTTTTAAATTTTTTCAGTGAGTATCGTATGAAAAAATGGTTCGGTGTGACATGAAAGAGAATACAGGTTTTAAAAAGACAAAACTGTCACGTTGGGATACTTTCAAAAGGCGGAGCAGTCATGTTTGGAACGATTTTTATGGTTACGGTTAGAATGTTTTCAGAAAGACGCATAGTTTCGCGCGCGTGTGTACACACTCTTTTGTGCTCATGCGTGGGCGCGAATCCATGCACCAACTTGTTTATTCTTGATTTTGAAAATTTTCTATTTCATTACCGAGTCGGACAAAATCTTTAGCGGCATTTCTTCCAGCTCTATACGTTCTGAGATCAATTGCCTTCCATCGTTTCCGATTCGATAAAATAAGTACCAGTTAAGCACGGCAGTCTACGCAATCAACTTACACCTCCACATAAAATTACTGGCATTTTGCTAAGATTCCACTCCATTATTTACTAAACATTGAACTACAAATGTAACTGAACGGCCTACAGTTTCGTACTAGACAACTTAATCAAATTCGCACGAACTTCTAGGCCCTAGTGTCATTTACGTATTTTTGCAGTTAATAAAGGGAGAAAAAAAAATTGTGTTCTATTTTACGTATTGAGTCCTTTCTCTCATGTTGATACGAGGAAGTTCGTCCAGTTGGGGTGGGTGGGGGAAATCGTGTTATTTTCTGTATATAATATAAAAACACAAATTTCGTTTGACCAAGTTACAATCAAAAGGTTGAAATGTACCAATCGTTCTTGCGAGTTACTGCATTGTCCATCACACTGCAATTTATATTCAAAGTCAGTAGTTTTCAGTTGGGGTCCATATGACACCTGAGGGACCATATAAGATTTTTAGGGGTCCGCAAACAAAATAGTAAAGTTTAAAAGTCCACGAAAAAAAAAAAAGATATATTTGTAAGGATCTAGCTTGATCCTGCCTGAGATTTGAAACCATATCCACCCGCTTGTTGCTTGTCAAAACGAGCGGGAAATCCTTTCCACATCAGCTGATTGATGAGGAAGCACTCGACCCCCTAGGACCTGTGCTGGTCAAGGAAAGGTCAGTACTTTGTTTCAGGTTTGATCTACATTACTGACCATAGTCTATATAACAGAGAGAATTTCCTATCTCTTCCTCTTATGTGTCAGCTATGACCAAGGAGCAATGCCCACTTTTGCGTTAGCCTTATCCAATAGCAACACTTCTTTCGCCCTCCGCTCGACATGCGAAGAGAGGCTTTTGGACGCAAGAAATGCCTATATCCTTTCTTCCTCTCTAGTCAGCACCATGCATTCCTTACTCTTTCACTCTCACCTGACAGACAACCTATCAACTACTAACCAGCGAGCCATCCTTGTCACTATCACTAGAATTGCTACTGTCTCTTTAACTATATGTCGGGCAAACGAATAAGCATATGTAAATATTATTTCTTCCTTCTTGGTGTTGATTCTTCGATGTTTACTGGTTTCTCCAGCGTGAGAACCTTCAGGCGTTACGTCTACACGCTACATTCAGTCGTGGGCTACAACACATCGAACTGATATGACACATCACATCTAGCCCGCTACATATTTATTACGGGAAACAGGTTTCTTTCTCTAATGTTTTGCATAGTTCAACATGTTTCCAGCCACTGAAACACTTTCTCTCAGTGATTGATATTGCAAACCTACACAAGTAAATGTTTGAAAAGCGAAATAGGAATTTTGAAAGAAGTTTCAATAAAACTAGTTTTTAAGCATCAAATGGTTGTGGGGATCCTACAGAATAAAACAGTAATCAAAAGAGCCCATAGATAAAAAGTGATTGAGAACTACCATTCGAACTCTATAAATAGATTTTATCTCAGACAATTCCACTGTATCTTGCCTTCTAAAATCCACCTGATAAAACAATATAATAATAATGAAATTATTGTATACATAGGCGTAGGAGTGGCTGTGTGGTAAGTAGCTTGTTTACCAACCACATGGTTCAGTCCCACTGCGTGGCACCTTGGGCAAGTGTCTTCTACTATAGCCTCGGGCCGACCAAATCCTTGTGAGTGGATTTGGTAGACGGAAACTGAAAGAAGCCCATCGTATATATGTATATATATATATATATATATATATATATATATATATATATATATATATATATATATATATATATGCGTGGGTGTGTTTGTGTGTCTGTGTTTGTCCCCCTAGCATTGCTTGACAACCGATGCTGGTGTGTTTATGTCCCCGTTACTTAGCGGTTCGGCAAAAGAGACCAATAGAATAAGTACTGGGCTTACAAAAGAATAAGTCTCGGGGTCGAGTTGCTCGATTGAAAAAGGCGGTGCTCCAGCATGGCCGCAGTCAAATGACTGAAACAAGTAAAAGAGTGCTCAGATGCACCACAACTTGTCAAAAGTGCGTATAAAGTATATGCAGTAATGTACAAATGTCTGGAAAGTGAACAGTGTATGAGTCAGATACATGCTTGCGTGTGTATGGAGGGAAGAAAATCAGGTGTAGTGTTGGCGAATCTCAGGAAGCATGGAAGTTTTGAAGGATGCAGTGCTCCGACAACTAACAACTGATGCCGGCAGTTTGTTCCATGCTTCAGCAACTCTTAGCGTGAAAAAATGTTTCCGAAAGTCATGGGAGCTGTGCTGTTTTCTGACTTTGTAAACATGTCCACGGGTGTTAGATAGATGGAGTTTGAAAAGGTGCTCAGAGTTATTGTTAGTAAGATGGTTAATAATTTTATGGGTGTCTGCCAAGTCAGCTGCCAGACGTCGGAGTTTCAATGTGTCCATGCCCAGTAAGGCGTTCAGAATATGGCAAATGCCTGATGGAGGGTATTCTCTTGGTTGCACGTCGCTGAACAGCTTCCAGACGATTGATATCCTGGGCAAGATAGGGGTTCCAAACCGGTGATGCAAATTCCAGGTGAGGTCGTACCATAGCTAAATAAAGCCGCAGATAGATAGCCGGAGAGCGGCTCACAAAGGACTTGGTGAGTGATGCTAAGACACCCTCAGCCTTCTTGGCAATTTTAGTGATGTGTTTTGTCCAACGCAAATCGCTGTCGACAATAACGCCCAGGTCACGTTCACAAGAAGACTTTTTGAGATTAGTGTTGTGGAGGGAGTAAGTAGACACTGGGTTTTTCCTCCCAAAATGATCAGCCCGATCGAAAACTATCGATTGATTAACAGCAATTTCTAAATATAGTAATATTTCCGAAATTTGTATATTTTGATAAATTTGTAATTAGGCAACGAAAATAAAAAGAATTAATTACTTTTGTAAATCTGAAAATAATAAAAATGTTAATCATGGGAGAGGACTCCAACATAAAGGGACACAACTCAGTAATGATGCTGCACTCTACATCAAAATAAATAAATACTTTATTTGCAAAAATGAAGAGAGAGAAGAGAGAGAGAGAGAGAGAGAGATATGGGGAGAAAAAGAAATGGATATAAAAATTGTAGCATTATGTAAACAAGATTTACTGTAGAGAGTATTAAAAGAAGACATTTTGTATGCACGGTTGATAAAGTGCATCTATTACGAGCCAATAGCTAGAAGTTTTTCTATGTAGTCGTTCGATTTGCTAGATATAACTGCCAATTTTACCTCAAACCACATTCTACTCATTTTAAGGAAAAGAATATCACATCGGATAATATAGTATTCGCTATATTTTCTCTGAAAATTTATAAGACTGGCTGGTCGTGGGTGGTATGATTTTGATGAGAGATCTGCTTGATTAGGGCTAACATAGAGTTTATGAAATAATAATAATAATAATAATATAATAATAATAATAATAATAATAATAATAATAATAATGGAATGGAAGCACAACATCGGTTACGACGACGAGGGTTCCGGTTGATCCGATCAACGGAACAGCCTGCTCGTGAAATGAACGTGTAAGTGGCTGAGCACTCCACAGACACGTGCATCCTTAACGTAGTTCTCGGGGATATTCAGCGTGACACAGAGAGTGACAAGGCCGGCCCTTTAAAATACAGGTACAACAGAAACAGGAAGTAAGAGTGAGAGAAAGTTGTGGCGAAAGAGTACAGCAGGGATCACCACCATCCCCTGCCGGAGCCTCGTGGAACTTTAGGTGTTTTCGCTCAATAAACACTCACAACGCCCGGTCTGGGAATCGAAACCGCGATCCTACGACCGCGAGTCCGCTGCCCTAACCACTAGGCCATTGCGCCTCCACAATAATAATAATAATAATAATAATAATAATAATAATAATAATAATAATAATAATAATAATAATAATAAGAATAATAAGAATGAGAATAATAATCATCATCATCAGCAACAGCAGTAGCAGAAGCAGTAACCTTATCTCAACACAGAGCACACAGTTCTCTCTCGACCCGAACCTCGGAAGAGAAAATTTGTTTTACGGAAACTTGTTAAGAAGCCCGTCGGAGGGCTTGTTCTTGTTCATGTTCTTGTATCCTAGATTGAAATACGTAACCCAGTTGAAAATACCCCCACCTGGCCCTTGGGTGTCTTTCGTAGATTCCATTCTGTTGCAAGAAACCAAGATTTTCTATGTAGTCGTTCGATTTGCTAGATATAACTGCCAATTTTCCCTCAAACCACATTCTACTTATTTTAAGGAAAAGAAGATCACATCGGATAATGTAGTTCCAGGATTGAATGTAACTTCCTCATCTCACCCTACCAATTACGAAGGACTCGAAAAGATTCATGGGCGCTATCCTCACTTCTCTGGCTCAGTCATGTATAAATAAAGAAATAAAAATACACGAGTGCCTGTGTGGTAAGTAGCTTGCTTCCCAACCACATGGTTCTGGGTTCAGTCACACTTAGTAGAAGACACTTGCCCAAGGTCCCACTGCGTGGCACCTTCTACTAAAGCCTCGGGCCGACCAAAGCCTTGTGAGTGGATTTGGGAGATGGAACCTGAAAGAAGCCCGTCGTGTATATATATATATATATATATATTATATATATATATAATATATATATTATATATATATATAATATATATATATATATATATATATATTATATATATATATATATATATATATATATATATATATGTACGTATGTATGTATTTGTGTGTCTGTGTTTGTCCCCCAACCATCGCTTGAGAATCGATGTTGGTGTGTTTACGTCTCCGTAACTTAGCGGTTCGGCAAAAAAATCGATAGAATGAGTACTAAGCTTCCAAAGAATAAGTCCTGGGGTCATTTTGCTCGACTAAAGGCGGTGCTCCAGCATGGCCGCAGTCAAATGGCTGAAGCAAGTAAAATAGAATTAACAAAAAGGAATGTGCGCGTGCACACACACACACACACACACACACTTTATAGACTCCATCCTTCTCGGTTATTAATTCTTTCTTACTGTGGCACAGTGTGAGGGTGTGTGGTCTAGTGGTTAGGGTGTTCAGTGGCCCAGCAACAAAATTTGCTAAGGGGGTGCAAACCCAGGTCCTAATTTTTTAAATGAAAAATGTGGATTTTTCCAATGTTAACATTAAAACAAATACATGTAAATAATAATTTTTTTTATTATGAGGGTCGGCTGAAATGTTCATAATCTGAGCAAGACACTCTCAATGGAATGTGACCAAATGAAGTTAATTTTCTAACATAGTTCCTCTTACTGTCCACATACTTCCATTAGTAGTTGCAGTGCTTGGGTCGCACTGGTGAAGAAGCTTTTCTGTTGATCAAAATGGTCATCAACAACAGATAAGATGTTCTCATCATAGTGATACTGGTGCTCAGCTGAGTGTTTTTCTATGTTGGGAAACAGAAGGAACCAAATCACTAACAAATCACTAACCAGAAGGAACCAAATCACTAACGTAGGAAGGACGATTAACCAGTTCAAAGCCAGTCACACACAGCAGCCATTGAAACCAAGGACTTGTGTGCTGAAGCTTTGTCCTAATGAAACAAGATCCCATTCATCAGTTTTTCTGGGTGTTTTGTCTTGATAGCCTTTCATAACTGCCTTAGGAAGTTGGTATTAAAATTTTCCATTGATGGTGTGATCATTTTGAAGATAGCCAATAAACACAATTTTTTTGCAGTAATGCATAGTATATATAATAATGTGAAGTATATTTTGCATATTAAAATGTTTAATTTTGGAAATGAATCAAGCAGTAAAAATACAAATTGCAAGTATTTGAAAATGTGGGACACTACATGACAAAAACTAACAAAAAAAAAAAGGAAGAAAATAGTGGTGTTTGTGTTCCAAAGGTACAATGAGAAGGCTCAGGAGAAGGATAGAAAGATGGGGAAGAGGGAAGGAATTTGGAAGGAAAGAAAAGAATGAAAAGTGAAAAGATAAACTAGGGATCTAAAATGAGTACTAGACAGGAAATTGGCCGGTGACACGTAAAAACATCACCCACTACACTCTCAGAGTGGTTGGCGTTAGGAAGGGCATCCAGCTGCAGTTCTGGGAGTGGTGGTAAAGAGCAGGTCCAAAGTGTTATTACCAACGAAAAGTTTCCCATTCAATTTCAGGGTAGTTGAAGTCACTAGTAATGAAAATATACATGGCAGTTATATATATAGAACATCTAGCATGAGCAGTAAGAATAGGCACAAACGTTGGAAAATCCTCGGAACTTTCCACGAAATCACTGGAACTTTCCATGAAATCCGCGGAACTTTCCAGGGAGTTTTCGACCAATTTTCCAGGAAGTTGGAACATCCTCGGAACTGTACCTGGTTTCAGCCTGATTTATACACACACACACACACAACACACACACACACATATATATATACACACACACGTATTCAGCATTGATATAAAAGATTGTGGTCATGGTACCTTCGGGAATAATTACTGAAGACTGCCGTCTGGTAGTAAGTTCTCTTCTACTCGAGGCACAAGGCCCAAAAGATTTTGGGAGGGGACCAGACGATTAGATCGGCCCCAGTACGCAACTGGTACTTAGTTTATCGACCCCGAGGATGAAAGGCAAAGTCGACCTCGGCAGAATTTGAACTCAGAACGTAACGGCAGACGAAATACCATTAAGCATTTCGCCCGGCATGCTAACGTCTCTGCCAACTCATCGCCTTCTGTCTGGTACAATATTGATACAAGATGAATCACACATCAGCTCACATACAAACTCACACACACGCACGCGCGCCTCTGTGTGTGTGTGTGTGTGCGTACTCATATCCTTTTAATGATAGCACTGCAGCCATTCTGGAACACCACCTTAATGTATTTTCAATTAGGTTTTGTTGTTGCTTCTTGACTGGAAGGTGGTCTATGATTGAGTTTTCTAATAGCTGTTCTCCTCTGAATGCATCATCCTTGAATGGTTGACTTCTAAGGTATTGTTAAGAGTTCATCTAATGAGTTTTTGGAGTGTTTTTTAATGTTACAGTACAAGTCTCTTTTATATTTCTTTTAATTTAGATCGGTAGTTGAACAGTTGAGAGAACTCTAAATATTAGATTGTTACAATAGAGTATTTTAGCCCATGATTTCGAACGTAGTATATTTGCAAGCTTAGAGTATATAAATGTTCGTGCATTAAAACTCTCTCCAGTGCCGAAGTTTGGAACATGTCCCTCCACACTTCTATATTTAAGAGATGAGGAATTATATACATTATTTACATTCGATGGATATTTGTCCTCATCTTGTTTGTTGTTAACACAACGTTTCGGCTGATATACTCTCCAGCCTTCTTCAGGTGTCTTGGGGAAATTTCGAACCTGTGTTCTCATTCCTAAGGTATTTTTCGATGTTATTATTATTGTTGATGTTGTTATTGTTGTTGTTGTTAGTGTTCAGATCACTGCTTGGAATCGAACTTGGAATCTTGGGGTTAGTAGCCCGCGCCCTTAACCACTACGCCATATGTCCCCCAACAATTTTCCATATGAATGTGATAGTATATATTTCTCTTTGGTGTCAAGAGACTCAGCGCTTTCAGACATTCTCGGTAAATAAGACTTTTAACTGAAGGTATTTTACCAGTGAACATTCCTTGTAACCCTTCAATTTCTTCTATGAGACCGGATGAGTTAGAAGATTAAAATTGTAAGCAGTAATATAAACTGCTCAGAACTAGGGTTTTCCCTAAAAATAAAACTAACTACCGGTTCCCTTGTCATGAATGTTCGTAGGATGCAGCCTATGAGTTTGCTGCATTTAAGTTAGTTTGATAATATGGCTGATGGAAAATGCATCATTTGACATGATTATTCCTAAGTCCTGTATGTCATTAGTGCTCTGAATCATTATGTTACCTTGTGTCAAATATTGCGGTTTGGGTGAATTCGTTTGTAATGAAGAAGCTGAAATTTTGATGTACTAATTTTCGTATTTTTTCTGGTTTAGCTCCTAGCCATCGATATTCTTGTGTAATTCATTCCCTGATGTATACAACGTATTACAGGTAACCTGGAGAGAAATCCATTTGCAGTAATAGGTTGACTCCTACCGTATAGGGAGTTAAAGAACCATTCTCCGACTTTTCCTGTGATACCAAGATTTCATAAATTATGAAAGATGATTCCATGATCAGTCTTGTCAAACGCCTTAACAATATCAAGGTTTTAACAGTCAATGATCTTTCCCCTTAAGAGATTATTAAAGGTAGTGTTATGATGCTGTAAGAATTGTGACAAGCAACTTCGTTCAGTCCGAAACCTATACCGAGTGTCATCTAAGTTGTTTTCCTCCAGGTATGTTATTACTTTTTGTCTTCGGACAAGGCATTGGATAATTTTAGACGCGTAAGACGTGAGAGAAACAGGTCTGTAATTTTTAGCTTCAGCACTGCTACCTTCTTTGTAACTATATAGGTTTTATTATAGCTTCTTTCAATAGTCTCGGGAATATGGCGGTATCTGGCGACTTTTGAAATAGTACCTTTAATGATTTAATGAGGTGGTTTTTGCACGTTTTTTAGCAATATAACGGGAATACTATTTGGTACAGATGCTGGGTTTGGGTCTAAATCATTAATAGCCGCAAGTATATCAACTTCCATGATATTAATTTTAAGTTGTGTCTCTGCACTTGAGTAGTGGGATCAAAGAATTTGCTTGGATTATGCACGGGGCTGCGATACGGACAGAGAATGCGGCCTTCCGCCTGTTGAAACGAAAGTGTCGGGGATAGAGTTTGCGATCATGCCCACGAAGACCTCTATCCGGCGCAGGGGTGAAAATCTCCGCAAATGGTAGGTTTACATGTCCGTTGAAGATGTTGAAAGTCGGATGAGATCTCCCTGCATCCTCCGTCGTTTGAGTGAAGGCAATGCCAGCCATTGGAGATGTTCCTCTTACGCAAGCTTAGACAAGCCCGCGCCCATTCGGGTGGCCAAGTGCTGAACCCGTTCCAGGTGCTGAATGTCTTTCTGGAGATATGAGTTTGAGGTATGGATGTAATATTCGAGGATGGGTCGAACTAGAGTGATATATACAGGCCAAAAGACGTCCATTGAAAGGTTGGCAAAAGATCAGTAGATGAGGAAAAGATTCCTTCTGGCTTTGTTCGCCGCCTCGATACTCTGCCGTGGTAGTTTGAAAGTAGTATCGCTCATTATTCCGAGATCCTTTTCTTCAGTGATCATCTTCAGATGTTGATGTTTGTGGCCAATAGTCAAGGGAGAGTTTGGAGGTGAACCTATTGGCAAATGGCTGCATGTTGAGGCTTTCAAGTTCAGATTCCATTCTTCCGCCCAATTCCAAGCTCGGTTCAGCGACGATTGGAGCATGTCGTATTGATTCCTAGGTGAGACAAGTTTGACGTCGTCTGCAAATAGGAGAACTCTTCCATCTAGAAGATCTGGCAGGCCGTTGATATAGAGAAAGAAAAGTATTGGCCCCAGCACCGACCCCGGGGAACGCCGCTGCATGCATTCGTCTCCGCAGAGAGATCTCCATTTATCTGCACCCAAAAGGTTCGGTAGCTCAGGAAGGAAGAAATCTACAAAGTCACCAATGGATGATTCTTGAATGCTCGAAGTTTGCGCAAGAGAAGTCAGTGATTAACGGAGTCAAACGCCTTTGCGAAGTCCAAAAATACCACGCACACCAAGTCATTTTCATCCATGGTCCTTGTAATCCATTCTTCAAGAAGGAGAAGATTTGTTAGGCAAGATCTTCAGGGTAGAAATCCATGCTGCGAGTCGGATATTTCTTTGTACCATATACAGATAATTGTATAATGCTTTGGTTGGAAATAGCTGTGGGAATGACCTGAACATTGTGAATAAAAACAAAGTCGACTATGCTATTTTCCCCTAATTGAACGGGTAATAATTTGTTGTATGGGAAAGTCTTTTGTTGTATCGAGGAAAGGGTTCATATCCCTCCACTTCAGTTGCTTAGTTCCAGGCTGGATATAATCCTCGGACCAGCTAAGATTAGTAAAATTAAAGACCCCTGTTAAAAGCATATTAACCTGTGTGCTGGCCTCAGCTAGGGTTAGACTTATGAGCAAAAAAAAGCACCTCTGAAGTGATCTTCGTGGTTAACCGCCTCAGGATGACGGTAGGTAATGCTTTTAATATCATTTCCTTTTTATATAAATTAATCTGAAATTGTCGAATACATTTCTATGCAAATTAGGTAATTTCGGGGTTGATCTGCAATCATTTGTAGTTAAATGTTTCCTTTCAATTTTTTTTTTATTAAACTGGACTAGTATTTCGAATGAGCAATAAGTATCGAAGCATTTAACAATGAGCATTAAATATTAAAGATAAAAATAAATCATTTTGTTCCCTTGTCAAACTTTGGGCCTAACAACCTAAATAAGAAAACCGATATGACTGAAAGAATTTTTAAAGGGCTTTTATTTTTAGGCTGAGGTCAAACAGTCGAATCCATTCAACCATGTCGTTAGTCTTTAGCAACATCAACTACAAAGAACTTGAGAGAGGTGACAGACTGAGAGAGGACAAGAACCTTCACACATTTTCAGCATGGCAAGATTTTTGAGTTATTTTTGTCACAATAGAGCTGTCTTCAAGAATCCAAGTAATGCTATGTATTGAAGAGTAGCCGTAGATGCTGGTCATGTTGTTGTTCTTGTTGTTTGCTGCTACTGTTGTTGTTGTCACATACTTATTATTTTGACGCTACTTTGCTTCAGAAGTTGGTTAGTCATAAATTCCCTTGGAAATTTTGAGCCCAGCTTCATCACTTTTATTTATTTATTTATTTATTTTTGTTCTTTGTTTCTGCTTTGAAACGAAATCTAGCTTCAAGCATCTTATATAGATAATTTTTTAGACATTATTTTCTGAAACTGGTAAAATTATGTAGGGGGGGCAAATTTTGATCTTGCACCACCTGAAAATTCCAAGGGGTGCAGGTGTACCCGCTGCACTCCTTGTTCCCGGGCCCTTGAGGGTGTTGCACTCATGACCTGCAAGATCGTGGTTTCAATTCCTGACCGAGTGGTGCGTTGTGGTCTTGAGCAAAACACTTCATCTCATGGTATTCTGCGATCATTTCCCCACCTGACACGTGGTACACCGTACACCTGTCCAGGCAACATCGATTTGATGGAGAGAGAAAGTGAGCTAATGTGCCGCACGAACATTTGATTGCTATAAAGAAATCATCTGTGCAGGTCGTTGAGCAAGAAATTGCAGAATCATCATATTTTAGCACAAGGCCAACGATTTTGAGGAGAGCTGCAAGACCGCTGCAATAAGCGTGTAAATCTGAGAGGGGAATATGTCGGATAAAATCGTAATTAACCGGTCCTCCTGTATTTTCTTTTAGTCAAAGCCAGGAACTTTTCAGCACACCTCGTATGTGGGATTATTTCATTTACTTTGCGTATGGGAGAGAATGTCTGAGAAATATTAATTTCATCTACTCAAATATTTGATTAGTTATTGTATCGACCCTGAATGTATGACAGGCATAGTCAACCGCGATGGGATTTGAGCTTAGAACGTAAAAAGTCGGAAGAAATATAGTTATGCATTTTGTCCGACGCGCTCCAGTCTGCCAGCTCGCTGCCTTCTTTATTGTTATTAATATAGCTTATAATTTAATTTCAATAGCTGTTTTTTTCTCTTAAAGTGGCGCTATGTTATAAAATTTGTGATAAATCGCAAACTACTGGAAAGTGTAACAAGGTTTCAATTTCTAATTTTATTTCACTTCACTTAAGTTGTTAGGAAAGCATGAATGTTACCCATCTATTCTTTAGAAATTTCCTGACCTTTCTCTCTACTCAGTGGCTTGACCTTATGGAATTAGGAACCAAATCACTGTGAAGCACACACACACACACACACACACACACACACACACACACACACACACACACACACACACACACACACACACACACACACACACACACACACACACACACACACACAAAGGTTTTGGAACGAGATAGAGATAAATAGATAAATATAGATAGATAGATAGACAGACAGACAGATAGATAGATAGATATAGATAGATAGATAGATAGATAGAGATTTGCTTGAAGCTAAGGAAAATACAGATGGCAAAAGCTGTGCGGCTCTATGCAAAGGAAATTCTTAAGCAGGCGGAATTAAGTTCACATTCGTTTGAGCACTACTCTATTTTCTATACTGAGCTTATTTGACTCTCACCAACTCATTGTGCATACATACATACACACACACCACACACACACACACCACACACACACCACACACACACACACACAACACACACACACAAAGGTTTTGGAACGAGATAGAGATAAATAGATAAATATAGATAGATAGATAGACAGACAGACAGATAGATAGATAGATAGATAGATAGATAGATAGATAGATAGATAGATAGATAGATAGAGATTTGCTTGAAGCTAAGGAAAATACAGATGGCAAAAGCTGTGCGGCTCTATGCAAAGGAAATTCTTAAGCAGGCGGAATTAAGTTCACATTCGTTTGAGCACTACTCTATTTTCTATACTGAGCTTATTTGACTCTCACCAACTCATTGTGCATACATACATACATACACACACACACACACACACACACACACACACACACACACACACACACACAGAGTATATACACACTGACACAGTGGAAAGTTCCTGACTTTAAGGGTGTCGCAAAAGGCCTGGATGGAGGCCCAAATTTACAAGTTCTTTTACACGGCTTAGAAAAACCGAAGGACTGCTGCAATAAATGTGTGAATCTGAGAGTATGTTGAATAAAATCATAATTAACCGACCCCTCTGTATTTTCTTTTACCCAAAGCCAGGAACTTTTCAACACCACCTCGTATATGGGGGTAGCTCAGTCACTTCGTGTAGGGGAGAGAATAACTGAGAAATATTCTTTCAAGTCCACTCTGAGTTATTTCTCTTAGTGGATTTTCGTTTTAACTATGCAAATAATTCTAGGCTATAAATATTTCTCTACAAGTGCTATTAGTAACATTTAGTCCGGCTCCGATTAGATTTCCCTGGTGGAAATCCAACAGAGCAGAAACAAGACCTGTTAAAAGGACAGATGAACCTAACGAATGCTTAGTGGCAATTTACAATTTTGGGGTTTGTGTCAGGCATGCGTTAGGACCATTTGGAAAGAGCTACCCCTTAGCTTTTGTTGAAGTATTTCTCTAGGAGAAGGTACAACTGTGTCCATAGCTAAACCGAAAGTAGAACAGAGCTGGCATTGTGGTTTCAGTAACCTCGGAAAACAGCCGGACATACAGAAGGACAACGTTGAATATACGCAATCACTGTGAATAGGGCTTTCTAGGACATCATTCTAGGCCCCATGTAAAGTAATGCATTAGGCCCCTGCTTATCACAACGACATCATAGCTAGATTAAGATTGGGGACCGAGGGATTCCTGGGAAACTTCCAAGGGTGCTTTAGCGATACTGCCTGTGAGTGCCTGCGAAACGATAAAAGTGATAGTAAATCGGGTGGGAAGAGAACTGATGGCTTCCCGACTGTATTCATCACGAAGAGAGCATGAAAATGAATGGTTTGCCGGCGTCTGAGGCCCTTGACTTTCACCCATGAGGATAGAATATTCATTCGTTCGTGCAGTCATTCTTTCATTAGTTCGTTTAATCGGTCGTTCATTTATTCTTTCATTCATTTACTCGTTCAATCATTCATACGAACATACATACATACATACATACATACATACATACATACATACATACATACATACATACACGCATAAACACATACACACACCTACACACGCATCTATCTATCTATCTATCTATCTATCTATCTATCTATCTATCTATCTATCTATCTATCTATCTATCTATCTATCTATCTGTCTGTCTGTCTGTCTGTCTGTCTGTCTGTCTGTCTGTCCGTCTGTCTGTCTGTCCGTCCGCCTGCCTGCCTGCCTGCCTGTCTGTCTGCCTGTCTGCCTGCCTGCCTGTCTGCCTGTCTGTCTGTCTGTCCGTCCGTCCGTCCGTCCGTCCGTCTGTCTGTCTGTCTGTCTGTCTATCTATCTATCTATCTATCTATCTATCTATCTATCTATACACACATATACATACAGACATATGTATATATATGCATATACATACATAACTTACGCACGCACGCACGCACACCCACCCACACACATAGGTGAAGGTGGCTAAAATTTTAATAAATGTAAATTTGGGTTTTGTCTCCCTTGCAGTTTTTAATAAGCATGGTCATTAATTAAATTGTCTTTTGACTCACCATGATAAATGTGTTAGCCAGTATTTAGCGCAAAACATATATTGTTTGATACAATTAAAATTTACGAAATGGTTTCTTCAAAGTTTAGAAGTGTATAAAGAAATATATTCTTTTAATTGCAAAAATATAAAATAGACTTGAAACATTTGTTCGTTTGAAAATGTAACATTAATACAGTTCAATGTAAACAGAGGTATCACAAGACCACATTATTATCCTAACTGGTAACCCTGAAGTTGCGGGACCCTTGAAAATTCCACGTTCTATAAATGTTTTCAAGATCTACATAGCTTGGTTTCATGTTAAAAATTTCGATTATGTCCCCAGTTACGTCTCATAGTTATACTTCTATGAGGAACAACATGCAAGCTGTTTTGCTTATGCTAAAATTTCCGATTATGTCTTTGATATTGTCCCATAGTTAAAGATTGTTGAACGTACCACACTCAAACTTATTTCATCATGTTAAAGATTTCGGTTGTGTCTTCGATTTCTTTCCATAACTGAAGTTGTTTAAATGCGTAACACTCGAACACATGATGTGACAAACAGATTAATATTACAGACATGTATACGAATTGAGATACCGTAAAATAAAGAATTTCACTGAAAATCTTTAAAGATGGTATTTACAAAATTTTTCATGCAATTCACTCTGTAATTATGTATTATAATTTCCGTCACCTTCAGACTTTAATTTCCGTTCGTAGATCTTGCTACTCATGAAACCGTATTTCTCTAATGCCAACAATGTTGGCTGCTGCTTTGGGCTTAATCTGTCGATATATCCACGTTCGACCACTTCAGTCTTTCATCTTCTTTTATCATTCTATTCAAATGTAGGATGCTGCGGAAGAATATTAAATCAACTCCAGTATTTGACCAGTATTTCATTTTATTGAACCCCGATGAATGAAAGCAAAGTTAATCTCGGCGGAATTTGAAGTCAGGCTGTGAAACTAAATACTACAGATCTGGCTTGTATGCCTCATTTAAGGATTCATTTTTTAATCTCCCCCCGCCTCTCTCTCTCTCAACACAGTAGATGAAGTTGATCTAGAAAAGATTTAGCATCTAATTCTAGCAAGTCGTGCTATTATAACCGAACCCTGCGACATAGTTATAAATAAACCATCCTCTCCGCAAAAAACCCCCCAAAAAACAGACCCAAAATATAAATAAAAATAACTTTTAACACATAAACAAAGTCTGAAATTTTGGGGAGGAGAGTTGCTGATTATGTCACAGTTTGTTGCCATTTTCCATCTATGATTCTGGCATTTGGTGCATTGAAAACTTGAAAAGAATAAGAATAAATAAAAGAGGAGAGTTCACTCGATTCAATAGAATCTTCTATAGCATGGAACGTAAAGCAAGTAAGAAAAAAAAAATCAAATGTTAGGACACTAAAATAAATGGAATTTAACGAGTTTGGTGTCCCTCATTGTAGAATCTGGATCTTCGGACACATTTAATTTCTGTTTGATTTTTAGTTTAACACCAATTTACCACGGAAATGATGCTCTGCATTTTTCCTGTCATGCTAAGTTCTTGTAGTGATAATTATCCATGTCCCATTAGGTCTAATGTGGAGGCACATGGCCTAGTAGTTAGAGCAGCGGGCTCGCGGTCACGGATCGTGGGTTCGAATCTCAGAGTGGGTGACGTGTGTGTTTATGAGCGAAACACCTAAGTTCCACGCGGCTCCGGCAGAAGGTAATGGCGAATTTCTGCTGAATATTTCGCTACAACTTTCTTTCACTCTTTCCTCCTGCATCTAGCAGCTCACCTGCGACGGACCGGCGTCCCGTCCAGGTGGGGAACCTATACGCCAATGAAACCGGGAAGCCAGCCCTTATGAACCAGGCATGGCATGAGAAGGAACAAACAACATTAGGTCTAATAAGGCCGAAATATGTCAAGAGTTGTTACCGTATTATCGAAAATCACATTCAGTCCCTTAATACAATCTATTTTTGATTAATATCGATTATTTTAAAATCCGGGATTGTTTCCCCTTACCATTCTTGAACAGAATTTGTAAATTAAATCATTGATCCACCTCCCCTCATGACTGATGTTGCTTTATCGTTTAGTCACGATGTAAGAGCAGTGCCCATGATGTTTTACTGGGCCTGTATGACAGGCGAAGTGGCGGAGAGAGGACGATATCCTTAAACCAGAGACGAAACTCGAACAGATTACGTTCTGCTAAAGGTAGGCGAGGACCAGGCGGTGGTGTTAATTCGGAAGATGAATTAAGTCTACCATCTAAATTTGAACTTAGGACACAAAAAGACAGGACATAGATGGCAAAGCATTCCTTTCGACACTGAAAAGACTCTGCCAGTTCACTACTTAAGACTGATACTTTATTTATCGACCCTGGAAGGAGAGAAAGGCAAAATTGACCTCGACAGGATTTAAACTCAGAAAGCAAGAAACCGGAAACAAACACCGCGATAACTTATTAATCGACCCCGGAAGGATAACTTTGACAGGATTTGAAACAAGCACACAAGAAACTGCAATAAATACCACTTGGTATTCGTCCGAATGTTCTAGCGTTTCTGCCAATTCGCCACCTATCACAATTACCATAATCACAGTTAATTAACATTTTTTTCCTCACTATATAATGTTTGTATCCCCTTTTTTAAGTAATTAATGCTTGAGTGATGAACGTCTAACTCAGGGATCGATAAACTTATTATCGACTCACTCATGGTGTTAATTATAATCAGCTCCCACCATAAATTTCTAAATTAAAATACAATTTATAAAAATATTTCTCATTCTTTTGTGTCATTACCGCTTTTTAAGGAGAAATATTCAAAGAAATTTTATGAAAATACTTAACGAAATTAATAAAGAACAATATAAATTTAATCATTTTATATTGATATATTCAGAATATTTAATGTCTATCGATTCCTTAAATAGCTACATCGACTTTGAGGGATCAATATCAATCACTTTGCCGGCCTTTACTCCAACAGGAGGAACTGATGTGGTTGAATAATTTCTAACATAGTGGTTCTCAACTAATGACCATTGGACATTTGGGAGTCCATGACTGAATTTCTTGTGGTCCACAGAAAAATCATCTGTCATATATTCTTTTCTACTCTAGGCACAAGGCCCGAAATTTTGGGGGAGGGGACCAGTCGATTAGATCGACCCCAGCACGCAGCTGGTACTTAATTTATAGACCCCGAAAGGATGAAAAGCAAAGCCGACCTCGGTGGAATCATCTGTCATATATTAACTGTACTCCGTCGGTTACGACGACGAGAGTTCCAGTTGATCCGATCAACAGAACAGCCTGTTCGTGAAATTAACGTGCAAGTGACCGAGTATTCCACAGGCATGCGTACCCTTAACGTAGTTCTCAGGGAAATTCAGCATGACACAGAGTGTGACAAAGCTGCCCCTTTGAACTACAGGTACTACTCATTTTTGCCAGATGAGTGAATTGCAGCAACGTGAAATAAAGTGTCTTGTTCAAGGACATAATGCAACGCTAGGCATCGAACTCACGACCTTACAACTTTGAACCGAATACCCTAACCACTAAGCCACGCGCCTTCACTCTGTAATATATTCTTTTCTACTCTAGGCACAAGGCCAAAAATTTTTGGGGAGGGGGCCAGTTGCTTAGATCGACCCCAGTACGCAACTGGTACTTAATTTATCGACCCCAAAAGGATGAAAGGCAAAGTCGACCTCGGCGGAATTTGAACTCAACTCTGTCCTATATTACAACAGTATTAGACGTTAGGGTTTATCAGTTGTGTACTTGTATTTACTTAGTTTAGTTTTACTGTTGGGTTAAATTATTTGATGTTTAATTAAATTTGGTCTGTTTTAATTTGGTTTAATTTCATTGATTATTTGCTCAAGGGATCCATGAAAATATTCAGTCAATCAAAGTGGTTTGGTCGAACAAATCAATCCCAGTACTTATTCTATCGGTCTCTTGTATCGAACCTTTAAGTTACGGGGGTGTAAACTAACCAACACCGGTTTTCAAGCGGTAGTGGGGGACAAACATAAAGACACACATACACACAAATAGACAACGGGCTTCTTTCCGTTTCTGTCTATCAAGCCCGCTTACAAGGCTTTGATCGGCTGGGACTATAGTAGAAGACATTTGTCCAAAGTGCCGAACGGTGGGACCGAAACCAAGACTATATAGTTGGGAAGCAAGCTCTGTAACTAAACATCAACGCCTGCACAAAAAAAGATAGTGCCCCGGGTGAGGTTCGAACTCACAACCTCCGCATAACTATCGTCTTATGGTTTGAAACACAAGAAAAGTACTGTCTATAAGTACGGCGCGCTAACCGATTGTGCCACCGGGGCAGTTATAACAATCGGTTCGAAAAATAATGATTATAGAAAATTAAGTTTTTTGCCTGTAAAAACTTATTCTCGAATCAAAAAGCTAATTTAAATGCTGATGCATTAAATAATACGTCATTTTTAGTATGCAAAATATTATTTTACCATTTAATTATAATGTTAATAATAAATCAGTGACAGAAAGGCCGCGAGCTAGCAGAAACGTTAGTACGCCGGGCGAAATGCTTAGGAATTTCGTCTGCCGTTACGTTCTGAGGTCGACTTTGCGTTTCATCCTTTCGGGGTCGATAAATTAAGTACCAGTTACGCACTGGGATCGATGTAATCGACTTAATCCCTTTGTCTGTCCTTGTTTGACCCTTCTATGTTTAGCCCCTGTGGGCAATAAAGAAATAAGAATCGTTTGCATGCAGGGTAAAATGTTTAGTGGCAATTTCGTCCGTCTTTGCGTTCCGAATTCAAATTCCGCCGAAGTCCACTTTGCCTTTTATCATTTCGAGGTCGATAAAATGAGTACCAGTTGAGTACTTGGGTCGATGTAATCGACTTATCCCCTCTCTCGTACTTGCTGGCCTTGTGCCAAAATTTGAGATCAATATTTAATAATAAATAAGTGAAGGAAAGGCATCGAGCTGGCAGACTCATTAACGCATCGGGCAAAATGCTTAGCGACACATCGGCCGTCTTTACGTTCCGAACTCAAATTCTGCGGAGGTCGGCTATACCTTTTATCCTTTCGGGATTGAATCCCTCCCCACCACACCGCCTCGGAATTTCTGGCCTTGTGCCAAAAATTGAAACCAAGGAATAAGTGAAGGCACGTGGCCTAGTGTTTAGAGGGGTTGTACTCCCGATCGCGATATCGTGGTTTCAATTCGCAGGCCGACTACGTGTTGTGCTTTTGAGCAAAGCACCTCGTTTCACATTGATCCAGTCTGCTCAAGTGTAGATGAGAAACGTTGCAACGGATTGGGGTTCAAAGGTGAGATGATGACTGAGAAAAATCCCTTGGACGGAGGTCTCACAAGCTGCGTTTCGAGTTTAGCGATCGAAAGGGTGAATAGTACAACCCGCACTGTGAATCTCGACTGGTTGAGATTGGTTGTTAAACAACGTCGACGGACATCAACAACAAATGATAAATCAAAAAATGTACAACTAGCCATTTTGTTTTGTTTCGATGAAACCTGCTACTGGTACCATATAAGCCGGTACTACTTGTTTCATGGTCGAGTTGTGGACCATTAA
>NC_043013.1:40167395-40179895 GCF_006345805.1 Octopus sinensis | reverse complement strand
CATATTGATTTCTTTAGTTATTAAGATTTCTTTTCTTGTAATGGCCCACTTGGCGTTTCTGTTTTTTTAAAAAATTATTATTACTATTGCATCAGCAGATTCAACCTTGGGAGGTAGTTCGGTCTTAAAGGAGATCTATTGATTTTAATTCTTTAATGAATTCCATCTCTAGATTATCATGTTTCAGAGCTCCCTGTTTTGAATATCTTCCGCTAAATCTTGCCGTATTTCCTTTTATTTTTATTCTCTTAGATTTTCTGTGGATTTAAATTCTTTAATTATTTCCATCTTCCGATTGTCTTGTTTGAGATTTCCATGTTTTGAGTATCCCTTTCTAAATCTTTTTCGGATTTCCTTTTATTTATATTTTTGTTCGATTTTTCTCGGAGAATATTTTGAATGTGATTTTGCTGTATTTTATGATTTACTTTCTTTCACATCCGTTAGACACATCTTCGTGGTTTTTCCTTTTGTTGTTTGTTTTGTATTCATTGTCTGTTATAATTTATCTTTCACTTTTCTCAATCATTAGACAGCGGCCAAGCTGGGGCACCGCTTTGAAGAGCTTTTAGCCGAACGAATCGAGCTCAGTACTTATTCCTTTTATGTCAGGTACTTATTCTATTGGTTCTCTTTTGCCGAACCGCTAAGTTAGGGAGACGTAAACACACTAACATCGGTTTTAAGCGGTGGTGTGGGACAAACACAGACACAAAGACACACACATACATACATACATACATACATACATACATACATACATACATACATACATACATACATACATACATACATACATACATACATACACACACATGCACAGACGATGGGCTTCTTTCAGTTTCCGTTTACCAAGTCCACTCACAAGCCTTTGATCGGACCGAACCTATAGTAGAAGATACTTACTGAAGGTGCCACGAAATGTAACTGAATCCAGAATTATGTGGTTGGGAAGCAAATTTATTACCACACAGCCATTTACACTATTTTTTCTTTCAAGTGATCTATTTCGATTTTTGATATATTTTAACTTTCGGAATGTATCGTCTTAAGTTAGACAGTTGGGTCCAGTGTTGGGCAGTTGTCTGGGGACTTTACGGATCTGGGAGCTCAATTCTGATCTATGAATGCTGTGGCTTGCTGTCAATAAATAACACTATAGAGTCCTGTGTACTGATTTTCCAGGGGGGTCTATAATGCTACTAAGACAACCGTGGTTGGGCCCAACACTCAATTGGGTCATGGTTATTTTCTTTCCAAATTTTATACCAGAATACCACTGTTGTTTCATTTGGTGGCTAGGGTCTGGATATCAAATATGTATGTATAATACAAACGTATTCCTTTCGTGTCCATTTATGTTTTTCCGTTTTATTCGAGAGACACGAGAAGTAAAATCTGGCTCTTAGTACCTCTGCCTTAGCGAAGGCGGAGGTATTGTTTTCACTTGTGTTTGTTTGTCCGTGAACAAGATATCTCAAGAGCCGCTAGATGGATTCGGATGAAACTTTCAGGGATGTTTGGCTTCGCGACTGACACGAACTGATTAGTTTTTTGGGATCGATCCGGAACCGAACAAAGATTCTGGATTATTTTTTTGATTTTTTTTTACTTAAGTTTTGAGAGCAGTCGGTTTCATTTTCAGTTTTCTTGTTTGTGAGAGCAGTCGAGTTTATTTCAGATATTCTCATTTTAAAAATCATCTCTGGCTAATCGTTAATAGAACGTTGGCGTTGTCGTTAGTGTTTTATTTGAGTTAGCGAGTTGGAAGTGTATACATTCCATGTGAGTGCTGCTATTGTTTAACTGTTATTTATTGAATTGTGGAACTTGTTACTGTTTTTTAAATTTTCTTCCCCATTTATGGGTGAAGTTATGAACAATATGGAAGGTATATCAGTGCAAGCGGGCGGTTATGCTGCAGTGACTGGCAAAAGCCTGTCAGCAGAGGTACTGCAAGTTAAAGAAATTAAATTACAGGAGAAAAACTTTAAGAAATGTAATAATTTATTGAAAAAGGAGGGAGATAGCCTAAGGCCGACGCCTCCCAAAGAAGTGTTAGAAAAAAACGGAGAAGGAAACTATTGTGTACAGAACATTGAATATTGCAACAAAAAAGGTGGAAATAGCAGCGGTGGAGGCGGTCGATGTGTGCCTGAGAGAGATTAAGAACGTAACGACGTACTACACCAGAGGAAGGAAATATGGCACAGTGGAGGTACGCTTCGTGAGTGAAGAAGAAGCGAGAAAATACTCTACTGTGCCTTTGAGATCAGCAGAGTGGGCACTACTTCCGACTTACTGTGGCAAACGTGCGGCCAGAGTAAGAATAGGTAGAGTTCCCCCAGAATTTGATGAGGCGTGGCTGGTGGCAGCCATTCTCTTCAACACAGAGGAGGACACTGAGATATTGGAAATATCAAGAACTACAGAGGTGAACTGCTGGGGGTTTGGGCCAGAGGTATTGGTCCATATAAGCTTGCCAGACCTCCACAAGATTGCGGAAGAATTGATACTGCCAGACGAAGCAAGGTTGAGAACAGTGGTGGAAGGAACACCGCCTGTATGTTTTCTTTGTGGAGTAAGAGGACACATGAAAGCTAAGTGTCCCCAGAAACACGAAGAGGAGGAGACAGGGAAGGAATATCAGGAAGAAGAGGATGAAACTGTGGAGGAGGAGGAAATGGAAGAGCAATATGCAGTGGTAAAAGGAAAGAAGAGTAATGACTCACCACCAAAAAGTCCAAGGAAGAAAAGAAAGGCAAGTGGAGAGGAGAAGCAGAGTGAAAAAACAAGAGAATACGGCTGAGAAGAGAAAAAAACGAAAAGACAACAAAAGTAAGTGAGGAACGAACGCAGAGACCATCAACTAGCAAGGAGGAAAGAGTACAGAAGAGAAAGGAAAATGAAAGAGAGATGATAACAACACAATGAGAGATAGACAGAGACAGAAATGCCAGTAGCAGAAGAGGGGATTGGTGAGGAAAGAAGGAGAGTGACACCCAAGAGGAAAAACATAAGAACAATGGTGCAATACCTAAAAAGTGTAGAGATAGAGAAGAGAATTGCCAAGATGAAGAACGTTATCCGAGTGAAATTAGCGGCCGAAGAGTATAACGAAGGTTTTAAAGCTGTTTTGTTGGAAAAAGAAAGAGGAGAGAAATTGAAGGAGTTGTTTGGTGAAAGAATAGAAATGACATGAATACAAATTGGTTACGACGAATTGCCGCCGGTGGTGGCCTTCGAAGAGTTAATAGAGTATATGTTATAAACCAACAGATACAAGACCTATATGAACTGTTCGTTTAAAAACAATAAAATGGAACTACCTGCTTTGCGGGGTAGGTAAGCCATTCCATTCTCATTTTCATTATATCCTTAATTCATCCGATATGTATTTTTATGTACCCCAATGTATTATTTTGTCTGTTTTTGTTTTGGGCCTTATCTATTAAGGCCTTGTGCCTAATTGAAAAAATAAGGACGTAGGTGTTGCCTTGGCGGAGGTTTGCGCTCTCTGAGTGCTCTCGTTTTAAATTATCCTTTTTTGCCAAGTCCCAATTTATTTGTTTCTGGCGTTGTCAAGTTACGTGCACTCTATTTTCCGAACCTTTTTATGCATCAAATTCAAAGTACTCACACCTATTCTTACCTTAGGCTGAATGGTATGGTTTTTTTTATGTGTATAGATTGTCATTTTTTTGTTGGGTAACTAAATCAGTCTGACATGTGTTTCGTTTGTTTAGAAGCGCATCCACACGTCGGTAAATATTTGTTACTTGATGGAAAATATCTTATGATACTAATTAGACATGGTTCCGGGTTCAGTCTCATTGTGTGGCACCCTGAGCAAATGTCTTCTATTATAGCCTCGGGCTGACCAAACCCTTACGAGTGGATTTGGTAGGCGGAAACTGAAAGAAGCCCGCCGTATATATATATATATATATATATATATATATATATATATACATATATACATCTGTGTGTCTATATGCCTGTGTTTGTCCTCCCACCACTTGAAACCGGTGTTGGTGTGTTTACGTCCCCGTAACCTAGCAGTTCAGCAAAAGAGACTGATACAATAAGTAGCAAGTTTAAAAAATAGCAAATATTGGGGTTGATTGGTTCGACCACCAACATCGCTTGATAACCGATATTGGTGTGTTTATATCCCCATAACCTAGCGGTTCGGCAAAAAGACCGATAGAATAAGCACTAGGCTCACAAAGAATAAGCCCTGGGGCCGATTTCTTCGACTAAAATTCTTCAACGTGGTGTCCCTGTATGGCCGCAGGCTAATGACTGATAAAAGTAAAAGAATAGAAGATACTTGTGCTATACTTTTGAAATCTACCGATCTTTACTGTATATATTTGGTTTCAAATATAGGCGAAAGGTTTAAAATTTGGCAGCGAAGAGTTTAGTTTTAATCACCTAATACTTGGCCGATACTTTATTCTATCGATTCCTGAAGGATAAAGTGCTAAGTCAGTCCCACCAGGGTCGACTTCGCCTTTCATCCTTCCGAGGCCAATAGAAGTCAAATAATTGAACCGACAATGCGGCTCCTTCAGACTTTGCTAGAAATCATTAATATTATTTTTTCGAAAAATGAAAAGGATTCTTTCAAACAGAAAGAGCTTTTTAAAAAAAATTCGAATATTAACGATTGCAATCAATACTAGCTTCTGTAGGATATTCTTAATTGTTTTCATTCGCAGCTGCTTCAGTTAGAATTGAAAATATTTGGGGAATGAATCTAGGTGGTCTGTCTACTGTTGGTATCAAACGTGTTCCCTTTAACAATATTCTTAAAAGCACCAACACGATTTCTAGATATTTACCATTTTTTTCCAATTAATTTTACGAATCTAGCAGTTTCAGTTAGAAGGAGTAAAAAAAAAATCATTTGTTTATTTATTGATAATCCTAATATTAGCGCTTCTGTATTTTATGATCTAAGCTGTTGAGATTTAAAATGCTACCGTTCTTTTAACTTTTAGAAAAAGGGTGAGTGGTTGTATGGATTAACTTAAAAAAAAAGAGGAAAGCATCTTATAAGTGGATAATCCTCAGTGATTGGTTTCTAATTTTTACTTTTCATTATTAGTTTGATCTTTAAGGCGGCGATCTGTAATCGATTAGGCCCCTCCCCACAAATTTGAGGCCTTGTGCAAGATTCTTGATGTGGACTCATGTTTTGAAGCAAATTTAGTTGTATCTCGGGAGGGTCGGCAAACTGACTTTCGGTCTATTGTAGATAAGATTTCTCTCTCCATGGTCACAGAAACTGGCGTTTAACACTAACCCAACCCCACCTCGCATAATCGGTTCACAAGAAAGAAAGAAAGGGAAGCTAGGACAAAAATCACCATATACTCTGTTGCTGCCATTTGAGACCGGTGGCCGCCACGGGATGACATGTTACAACGATCGATACGATTTGGTACTGAACGATTGAGGCCGATCTGGGGCTGAACAACATTTGCTTTATGCAGCATGCTGAACTCATTTAGGCCCAGGCGTGGCTGTGTAAGAAGTTTGCTTCCCAACCACATGGTTCCGGGTTCATGTCCGCTGCGTGGCACCTTGAGTAAGTGTCTTCTACTATAGCCTCGGGCCGACCAAAATCTTGTGAGTGGATTTGTTTGACAGAAACTGAAAGAAGCCTGTCGTATTATATAAGTGTGTGTGCTCCATCACTGCTCGACAACCGGTGTTGGTAGGTTTACGTCCATGTAATTTATCGGTTCGGCAAAAGAGACCGAAAGAATAAATACCAGGCTTAAAAATATAGTAAGGGGTCGATTCGTCCGATTAGTTTCAAGACAGTGTTCCATCTTGGCCGCAGTCAAATGACTGAAACAAATAAAAGGTAAAAGTTCACGTGTTTAAACAAATTAGTAACATTCAGTGATGCGTGCAACGCTGTCCATATTCCCCCTCTATTCTCGTAAAAGAGGATTTCTCTCCCAATTTCGGAAACGACCAGAGAGTTAAAAAAAAAAAAAAGAATTATTGCCAATGGTCAGAAAGGCTCAAAGCCACCAGACACTAGAATTGAACCTGGAATTTCTGTACTTTATTACCTTCTGCCGCAGCCGCGTGGAGCTTAGGCGTTTCACTCATAAACACACACATCGCCCGGTCTGAGATTCGAACCCGCGATCTCTCGACCGCGTGTCCGCTGCTCTAACCACTCGGCCATGTCTCTCCACTACTTTATGGTTGAGGCAACAGCAAAAAAAAAAAAAAAAGTTAAAACAGAAAGAATTAAGCAACGCAAAGTCAAAATAGGTTTTTATAGTTTTTATTAAAAGATGAAAACATCAAATTGTTTAAATATTAAACAGAAAGAGAATATGTATCAATACACACTCGCACACGATACTTTGCATTAAATGTGGAAGTCAATTACATAGTAAATACACACATCCATTATGTAATGGGACAGCTGAGACATTTTATTCATAATATTGTTTTCATTTTCTGTCAGACACAAAAATACATTTTAACCTTTTAACTTTCAAAGGCTTACGTACGTTTAGAGTAATAATCACACAAACGAAACGTGCCTCAAATAGATCCAAGAGCGGTCATTAGTAACGTGAATACTAACAAAAGTTCACACACACACACACACCACACACACCACACACACACACACCACACACACACACTATTTAAAATGAAAATAATATGGTGGCTTAAATACTATTGACAAGTCGTTTATGACTATTCAATAGAAGTGGTTAACCCTAGAGACACCGAAGAAGAGAAAATGGATAATGTAGCGTTCATTATGTCTTTCAAAAGGGCATAAGTAATGAAATTGTTTATATTTGAATATCATAACTATTGGCTGGACTTCAAGAGTAAGTGCTGCTTGTTTATGATAAACTTGTGTCATCAGCTCGTTATTGTTATTGAAAGTGACTACATTAAGCTAGCGGTTCTAAAACTGACTAGGCAGACCCCCGCTCCTCTGAAATCATCCAACTATTTTTGCCTCTTTCTGCTATTCAGTAATAACGAGAAAACAAAATAGTTTGCATCCATATAATTTCGTCATGATGTTAGATAAGTCATCTTGGCTTGTCACCTTTTCAATCCTCACAGCTCCAGTTATCCTATAAGAAACATCGGTATATGCAGCATCCACTGTGTGCGAGCGAATCTGCGTATGTATATATACATATATATATATTTTCAGGATTGATCCTGAAAATATTTTTTATGTAACGCACGCACTCATTAATTTTTACTTATATATATATATGTAGGGGTTGGAGAAAATAATGGAAACACCTAGGAACATAATTCTGAAATATCTATAAAACCGTCAAAAGTTCGTTTATTTTTGTATTTTGATTTATTATTACTGTTGCTTAATATGTTTTGTTTTGCTAAAATTGCTGGTTCTTTTCAGATATCTGAAAAAGCTAATTAAAGTTCATTAAAATGACAGATCTATCGGACTTTCAAAGAGGTTAAATTGTCGTAATGAAAACAACCGAATTATTTGATGTATCAAGAAGTACTGCCTCGAAAGTAATGATAACCTTTAAAAAAGAGGGAAAACCTCGTCGAAACAAAACTCCGGAAGAAAACCAAAACTTTCAAATAGGGACCGGACTCTTACACGAATTGTTAGAATGGATCACAAAACTATAGCTCCCAAAATTACTGCAGAGCTTAATGAGCACCTCGAGAAGCCGGTTTCCACAAAAACAGTTCTCCAGGAACTGCACAAAGCCGGATTTCACGGGAAGACTGCAATCAGAAAACCACTACTTTCAAAAACAAACGTTGCAAAGCGTTTTGAGTGGAGTAAAAACCTACAGAATTAGTCTCTAGAGCAGTCGAAGAATGTTATTTTCTCGGATGAGTCATCCGTTACCTTACTTCCGACCACTGGCCGAGTATACGCGTGGAGACAACCAAAAGAAGCATTTGACCCAGACTGCCTTCTTACAACTGTTAAACATGAAGGAGGGGGCTATATCTTGGAAATCCGCCGGCCCAATGGTTTCCCTTCATAGCAGAATTAATAGTCACGACTATTTAAGCATTATATCTGATCAAATTCATTCTATGGTTGCGGAACTGTTTCCGGAGGGAAATGCAATCTTTCAGGATGATAATGCACCAAATCACACAGCTAAAGTTGTTACTGAATGGCACGAAGAACATTCTGGTGAAGTTGAACATCTTATCTCACTACCACAGCCCCCAGATCTAAATATTATTGAACATTTATGGTGTATTAAAAAAAACCAAAACCAAAACAAGTAAGGAGTCGATATCCTCCATAATCATCATTACAAGAACAGGAGACTGTTTTAGCTGAAGAATGGACAAAATTTCCTTTTGAAACAATTCAAACTTTGTACGAGTCCATACCTCGTTGAATTACTGGTGAAGGTGATCCTACCCCGTATTAAAATAAAATTGTTTGAAATTTTTAGGTGTTTCTATTATTTTGTCCAACCCCGTATGATTGATTGATTGATGATTGATTCTAGTTTCAGCTTATGAGCTGTGGCCATATATATATATAGGGTGGGGCGAACTGAAAAGTTCCTGGTTTTGAGTGAAAGAAAATACAGGAGGATCAGTTAATTACGATTTTATTGACGCATACAATTATGATTTCATTAATCCCCTCTCAGATTCACATACTTGTTTTTCTAAACCCTATAAAAGAACTCGGATGGTTGGGTCTACAACCAAGCGTTTCGCGACACCCTTAAAGCCAGGAACTTTTGACACTCCACGCGTATGTATATATATATATATATAATGGGCGGTTTTAAGCTACCATGAGCTTTCTCTTAGGTTATGTTAACATCGTATATTCTCTATTTGGTTTTGTTACAGTAATGCAATGCTATTTATTGTGTTTCCTATTGGGAAATAGATTATTTTATTTGGCTTTTTAAGTAAGGGTGTATATAATGATTAAAACATCACTTATAACTTAAGTGTTATCATTATACGCAAACCCGAACTTCAGTATATAACGCCATAGAGAAATATACTTATGGAACGCTAAGAATATTAACGACATGTATGTATAATATTTTCTTCATGTTCATTTAACCGCTATAAGAAAATATAATTTAATGATTACAGAAATGCATATTTATTTATACACAGTTGAAAAACGTGAAGAGAAAACATTTTCTTAATTAGTTTTATTATATAAACTAGCAGTATCGCCCGGCGTTGCTCGGGTTTGTAAGGGAAATAATTATATAAGCATTTTTAGAGATGTAAAGTATAATAGCCATCTCAATATGGCTAACCACAAAGGGGGAGGGGTGTTACTGTAGCTTTTTACGTTCTGAGATTTAATAAGAAATTTTAGAGAGTTACTTCCCTTATATATGTCAAAAATGGATTAAAAATGGGAAAAATTAATGGTAAATTTATTTTTAAATCGTAGACTCATCGTAGACGCGCGCTAATACCCAGACGGTCTCGATATGAATCACGACTATAAGATACCCGGTTTTGGTTAAACTGCACCGCAAAATGTGGGAGTAGTTAGGAATCTAAATCGTAGGAGACAGACACACAACCTCACTTTTATATATAAAGATTTCCTCTATTTACATAATATTGAGGTCTCTTTCTTTCTTTTGTTATCTTACTGTTTTTACCAATATACATATATATATATATATAAATATATATATAGTTACAGAGATGTACTTGCATAGCAAGTGACTTGATCTGAGATCGTGTGCTGGAACGAAAACAGTTGCAGCGTTGAAGGTGTTTATAAGCCATTTAAGAAACACAAAAAAACCGTTAGATTCACTTCAACATTTAAATTTAATTTGTCAAAATATTTTCGTCGCTTTGAGACCGCGACCTGTTAGCACGATATTTTTGTCAGTGAACAGGTCGCGGTCTCAAAGCGACGAAAATATTTTGGCAAATTAAATTTAAATGTTGAAGTGAATGTAACGGTTTTTGTGTGTTTCTTAAATGGCTTACAAACACCTTCCACGCTGCAATATATATATACACACATATATATTTATGTATGTATGTATGTATGTGTGTATATGTGTATGCATGTATGTGTGTGTGTGTGCGTGTCTGTGCTTGTGATTGTCCTCCACCACTGCTTGACAACGAATGTTGGTTTGTTTACATCCCTGTCACCTAGTGGTTTGACAAAGGAAACAGATAGAATAAGTACAATGCTTACAAAAATAAAACTGGAGTTGATTCATTAAAGTACAATTCTTCAAGGCATTGCCCCAGCATGGCCACAGACCAATGGCTGGAAAAAGCAGAAGAATAAAAGAATACAGTCTCTGCTTTGGTCTTATGTTCAAGGCATGAGAAAGCTTGAGTTTATATGAGAAGGCCTAACAGACCTGGTAGAAACAGCAGCCAAATCTCCCTCAAATCACACCTTACTGTCTTATGTATGTATATATATATGAGCCAATGAGGGGGCCTCTACATGGCAGCTAGACCTGGTAGAAATAGCAGCCAAATTTCCCCCAAATCACACCTTACTGTCTTATCTATGTATATATGTATGTATGAGCCTATGAGGGAGACCCCTACATGGCAGCTAGACCTGGTAGAAATAGCAGCCAAATTTCCCCCAAATCACACCTTACTGTCTTATCTATGTATATATGTATGTATGAGCCTATGAGGGAGACCCCTACATGGCAGCTAGACATGGTAGAAATAGCAGCCAAATCTCCCTCAAATCACACCTTACTGTCTTATCTTTCTGCTACTTGGATATAGGTGTTATATTCGTCGTAAAAAACTTTCGTGTCACACACTCACGCACACGCACACACACACACACACACACACACACGCACCCTCACACACACACACACGCGCACACCCACACACACCCACTCACACACACGCACGTTAGCTTACAATTTTATTTATATATTTGCGTGTCTATGTGTGGAAAGAAGAAGTGGGAGGCAGAGTGAAGGAATCACTCACTACAGTAAGTCAATTACTTTCATTTTATTCGTTGCCCACTGTGTGTGTGCGTTTGCGTGTGCTGTAAACCAGACTAAGAAAAGCATTTGACACACACACCAGAATGTGAGTTTTCTGTAAATTTTGCTTAATTGGAGTTTAAATTTTAAAAACTGGACCTGGCATGACGCGATGCATTGTACTCTTAAAACTGCTAGGTAAATTGTAATTGAAGAAATCCTATATTGTAGATTTGTATAACTCCCAAAGGGAGGCAGATAAAATCTGCCTTTTATAATAAGAGATATATCATTTTATATTATGTACATGTGAAAGGGAAGATAGTTTTCGTCGTGTAGAAGTACGACTATATATTTCACTAGCTAATTCATAAAGTTAACTAATAAATGAATCAACAATTCAAAATAGACTTATCGACTTTTCTTTGGACATGGCATGAAAATCACCAATGTCTCAAAGGAGTGAGTGTCGTGGAGTTCAGTTACATCCAACAAACACTAAAGTTTTTCCCAAAATCCAAGGTTTTTATAACTGCTCAACTTGACTTAAAAGAATCGAAATCCATTACAAATATTCTTTACGTAACTTTTTAGAATCCTTATATGAGCAGTTATATTAACCAATGGAAAAAACGAAATTTAATAATTCTTCGGCAATACGACATTACATCATATTGCCAATTGGCGCCTTATTTCAAAATGGCTACTTGCTACAATATATATATATAATATATATATATATATATATATATATATATATATATATATATATATATATAACGGGAAGCTTTATGAAAATAAACAAAAGACGAAGGCAGGTGGAAGACAAACGAACAATTGTATTAGTATGGCGCTCAGGAAATATAAATAAAACAAGTCTTTAACGTTTCGAGCCTACGCTCTTCAACAGAAAGATACACAGAGAGAGAAAAACACAGAAAGAAGGAGAGAAAAAAAATGCGTGCAGTAGCTAACGAATCAACAGGTGTGTGTGTGTATAGAGAGAGAGAGAGAGAGAGAGAGAGAGAGAGAGAGAGAGAGAGAGAGAGAGAGAGAGAGAGAGAAGGATGAGGATAAAGATCCCTTCAGTAATGAATGACCATGGGATTGCGCCTAGAAAGAATCGAAGGCACAAGTCCAGGCAAGGTTGTTTATGAAAGACCAGTAGTTGCCCATGCATACCAACTTCTCCTCTCCACACCACTGATGTTATCCAAGGGAAAGGCAAAGGGGCCGATACAGCTTGGCACCAATGACATCACAATTCATTTCTACAACTGAATGAATTGGAACAACGTGAAATAAAGTGTCTTGCTCAAGAACACAACTTACAGCCCGGTACGGGAATTGAAACACACTACCTCATGATTGAAAGTCCGACGCTCTAACCACTAAGATTATGTGTACAAGTAACAATACGACAGCTGCTGTTATATTTGGAGCTCCTTGGAGGTTTCCATAATCCGGCTTGCTTTCAGTATTGTTAATTAACTGCTAAAC
>NC_043013.1:40094931-40157431 GCF_006345805.1 Octopus sinensis | reverse complement strand
TGACCTTTGTAGGTTCACCTTCCAGGCTGGTGAGACTGATGTGGTTGAAGTTCAGTCTGAACATATGAAGCTCAATGTCCGCAACAGAAAAGTACATGAGGACGGAATAGTACACCAAATGCTTGCAACCGATTGAAGTGAGACTGAAAATACGCAAGCACTAAATGGTTAGATTTAACCAGACACATATAGCCATATACCAGACACATATAGCTGGCAGAATCGTTAGCACATCGGTCGAAATGCTCAGCGGTATTTCGTCTGCCGCTACGTTCTGAGTTCAAATTCCGCCGAGGTCGACTTTGCCTTTCATCCTTTCGGGGTCGATTAAATAAGTACCAGTTACGCACTGGGGTCGATGTAATCGATTTAATACCTGTGTCTGTCCTTGTTTGTCCCCTCTGTGTTTAGCCCCTTGTGGGTAATAAAGAAATAGGTATTTCGTCTGCCGCTACGTTCTGAGTTCAAATTCCATTGAGGTCGACTTTGTCTTTCATCCTTTCGTGATCGATAAAATTAAGTACCAGTTACGCACTGGAGTCGATGTAATCGACTTAATCCGTTTGTCTGTCCTTGTTTGTCCCTTCTGTGTTTAGCCCCTTGTGGGTAGTAAAGAAATAGGTGTTTCATCTGTCTTTATGTTCTGAGTTCAAATTCCGCCGTGATCTACTTTGTCTTTCATCCTTTCGGGGTCGATAAATTAAGTACCAGTTGCATATTGGGGTCGATCTAATCGACTGAACCCCCACCCAATTTCAGGCCTTGTGCCTAGAGTAGAATAGAATCGTTAGCACACCGGGCGAAATGCTTAGCGGTATTTCGTCTGCCGTTACGTTCTGAGTTCATATTCCGCCGATATCGACTTTGCCTTTCATCCTTTCGGGATTGATTAAACAAGTACCAGTTACGCACTGGGGTCGATATAATCGTCTTAATCCGTGTGTCTGTCCTTGTTTGTCCTTTCTGTGTTTAGCCCCTTGTGGGTAGTAAAGAAATAGGTATTTCATCTGTTTTGCGTTCTGAGTTCAAATTCCGCCGGGATCGACATTACCTTTCATCATTTCGGTGGATGGGTGGGGGTGGGGGTTTGATAAGTTAAGTATCAGTTACGCACTGGGGTCGATGTAACCGACTTAATCCATTCCCTAAAAGTTGAGGTCTTGTGCTTCCAGTATAATGAATTATGATATATCTAATGTAAAGCAAAAAAACAAAAAAACAAAAAAAAAACAGAAGCCAAAGAATGGTGGTCCGTAATCGGCAAAGTTACAAGTTTGTAGACAAAAAATGGAGTTTAGTGAATTAGTGTACGTTTTGGTTTATAGTAATCAGTAAATGAATTTGGTACCGAGCGAAGTAGTACAATAGAGAGAAGGAGAGAGAGAAAGAGATACTTATTTGTTTATCTCTCTGGCTGTCTATCTTTCTGTTTTCCTTTCTGCGTGTGTATGAGTGTGAATGTGTGTCTGTTTATCAATCTATCTGTCTGTTTGTCTCTCTTTCAGTCTATCTATCTATCTATCTATCTATCTATCTATCTATCTATCTGAGTATCGTCTGACCGTCGTGCCTTGTCCCGACCCTACCATCACCAAACTGGAACGCATACTCTTCCGCTTCTTGTGGAAGGGAACGTTCCGATGGTTAGGCGATCCATTTGCTGCCAACACCCGCTAAATGGAGGCTGGGCATGCCGTGGTTGATGATGCGCAGACATGCGCTGAGACTGCGACATCTCCGGCGCTTCATAGACAACGGTGAACAGGGGTGGTCGCCTTTTGTGCGGCGCGCTTTCCCGCAGCTCGTCTCCTTGGACGAACTACAGTCATGGATCAAGCAGAGACCGAGGCTAGGCGAATGGCACCGCGAGTGTCGCGTTGCTCTCAAGCAACTCTGCCGTCCGGGATCGAACTTGTGCGACTCCATCACAACAAAGGCATTCTATAGAGGATTAGTGGAGGGGAGGTGCGACGACGAACTCGTAGAGTCTGGGCGTCGACGAGGAAACCCTGACCCGCCTGTTCAGGACAACTTTCGGGCCGGGACCTATGAACAATCACAAAGATCTCTGGCCTGGCAGTGCTATCGAGAACATTACCTGTTCGGGATAAGCTCTACAGACACGTTCCAGACACCTGGACCGACTTGCCCGAGATGCGGTCAGAGCGACGAAACCGTTCTGCACGCACTCGTGCATGTCCAACCATTTCCGACCTGTGGGCTTATGCCGAACGGCTGCTGTCACGTGTGGGACGAATCCGCCTATCGGCCGGGTCTATCGTGAGAATTGCTCCGCCCCCTTCCCTCAACCGGGAAGGCAAGGCAGTTTTCATCGTACTGGTGGCCATGGTGAAAGAATGTGTGTGGTGGACTCGAGCGAAAGGATTAGAGACAAACACTTACCTCTCTGGCCAATCGCTCATCAACTTTTTCAAGTACCACTTGAAAAGGAAGTTGAGAATGGAGAGGGAAGTTTTGTCTCGCGAAAGATTCAAAAAAAGATGGGTGAATGTTGCAAAGATGGTGCGTGCTAGTAACGAAACCATTTTGAGCATGATTCTGTAGATCGTAAAAAAGAAAGAAAGAGAGCATTTTTGACCTCATGTGTTTATTTCCTCCCTGACTGGGGTTCCCGTGGTCTTTTCTGTAGGCTTTTCTTCCCACGGATGAACCCAATCTTGTTATATCAATGTTTACACCATTATTTCTGTGATACACGATTTTCTTTTTTTTCCTATTTTTTCCTCCCCTCGATCCCTTTTGATCGCAATCTTACATTTTTTATTTTTTTCCACCCTCGAAAAGAAAAGCTCTGCATTTGTATTTGTCCCCTCTGTATTCAGCCCTGTGTGACTAATAAAAGAAAGTTATCTATCTATCTATCTATCTATCTATCTATCTATCTATCTATCTATCTATCTATCTATCTATCTATCTATCTATCTGTCTATCTATCTATCTATCTATCTATCTATCTATCTATCTATCTATCTATCTATCTATCTATCTATCTATCTATCAGTCTGTCTGTTTATCTATCTGTCTGTCTGTCTATTTACCTTTCTACTTATGTATCTATCTCTCTGACTCTACATGTTGTTTGTCAGCGCACGCCCGCGTGTATGTATGTGTGCATGTATGTGTGTGTGTGTGTGTTTGAGTAATTTACTGATGTACGTCTGTCAAAAATGTATACTCTACCGATAAAACCGGAAAAAGAGTTCATTCAAATAAAAATGCCTGAAGTTATTTATTCCGCCCTGTTGTGCAAACACTTCCTTGTCAACCTAGTCATCAGACATACTGTGGACTCGGAACTGGCGCATTGGAAACTTGTAACCAATTGTAATATTGCTCTCAAAATGCATGTTGTTCAAAAAGTATACATGCACACACACACACACACGTACAACAAACATATATATCTGGCCAGCCATCTCTCTCTCTCTCTCTTTATCAGTCTACATATATACATAGGTAGATGTTGGAAGCGGCAGAAACACCAACACGAATTACGGCCGCAGCACCAACGCCAGCATTGCAGCCGCAGATGACTGCTACGCCAACGGCAGGGGAACTACCGATCCCACGCCCAGAAACAACAACATCGACGGCAGCTTCAGCGGTATCACCGGCAACAGTAGCAGCAACACCAACACTGCGGCCGGAACTGGACCCACGCCCAGAAATAACAGCAGCTCCAACAACAACAGCAGCAACAACATCAGTAACATCAGATACGGAGCCAACGGAAGAAACACTAGAGGCGATGACAACCAATACTCAAGTTCGGAGATACATCGATTCGACCGAAACTACCTTTAAGCGACGCTTGTACAACCATAAGCCCTCGTTTAGGATTCTGGGAAGCTTTCCGTCATGTCCCTGAGCAGCCACGTTTGGCGCCTTAAGGATGAAGGAACTCCATACGAAATTAAATGGAGGCTTCTAGAACAACCGAGGTGCTATATAAACGGGAGCAGGTGATGCAAGCTTTGCATAACAGCAGGCAAGGATCCTAAAAGATTCGCTTGACCTAGGGACTATTTTAAAATTCAGAATGAGATCTACAGCGCTGACCGCATTTTAAACGCTAGGGCCATAAAAAATATTTGCAAACTGGAACCAATCTAAGGAGAGAATTCTCCGTTCGATGATTATAGCCGTAAAAATTGGTTGACCGGAACCACTCTAAGGTGATAACCCATACCACCTAAAACTCAGACAATATATTTTTTGTTTACAAAAACTTACAGTAACATTTTTCTATCTCTAGTTTGAAAACAGGTTATATGTCCGCGGCCATTGGAGTCTGACGAGCCATCCATAAGGCTAAGCTCTTTATGGATGTGAAACCATTGATTACTCTATGACAACATATAATTAACTTCACACACACACACACACAGATGTATATATATATACATATATGTATATATGTATGTATGTGTATGTGTGGTGTGTGTGTGAAGGCTTGTGGCCAAGTGGTTATGCTGCTGAGCTCACGATTACAAACTTGTAGGTTCGATTCCTGACCGGAAGGAGATTGTGTCCTTCAGCAAGGCACTTCATTTTGCAATTACCCCCAGTCTTCTCAGAAGAAAATGAGCATGAGCCCATTGCTCATAAGGTGCAGCCTTATTTCCTTACACCTGTTTCGTTCTGAGTGTTCCGTTATTGCAAGGAGGGGAGAGCTGGTCACATATTTCTAGACGTGGTCAAGAATACGACGTCAAACTTAGTGATCTTTGCTGTGAGAAAGAAACACCTTTCACATGTTGGCTTTAAAACGATAATCCAAATCTCAGAGTTAATCTCTCACCCTTCCTTACACACATAAACTGTCAATCATTTTCGTCATATTAGATCAGACACGAGCAACGTTTATCGAGAAGCGGGCAGCACTTTTAAAACTGAATGTAATTTTCGTCAGGTGCGCTATTCAGAAGGTCCAGATGACTGTAGGTTTCCCGTGACTGCATTAGATATATAGTAGGGTCTCGTAAATTGTTAATTATTTGGTAATAATTGTTGGTAATAATTGTTAATTATTTCATAGACCACATGGTTCCGGGTTCATTTTCACTGCGTGGCACCTTCGGCAAGTGTCTTCTACTATAGCCTCGGACTGACCAAAGCCTTGTGAGTGGATTTGGTAGACGGAAACTGAAAGAAGCCCGTCGCATATATGTATGTATATATATATATATATATATATATATATATATATATATATATATATATATGTATATATATATATATATACACATATATGTATGTGTGTGTATATGTTTGTGTGTCTGTGTTTGTCCCCCCCCGGCCCCAACACCGCTTGACAACCGATGCTGGTGTGTTTACGTCCCCGTAACTTACCGGTTCGGCAAAAGAGACTGATAGAATAAGTACTCGGCTTACAAAGAATAAGTCCTGGGGTTGATTTGCTCGACTAAAGGCGGTGCTCCAGCATGGTCGCAGTCAAATGACTGAAACAAATAAGAGAGAGAGTAAAAGAGAGTAACCTCAGATTAATATATCTATATCGGAAAAATTTATGAGACAATTAGATCAGTTAACAATTTGAATTGCTGAGAATTTCTTCAGAGTCAACAGCGATAAAAGCAAAATCGGGACGATCACTCGCATCAATGGGGTCACCGCCGCAACGATAACAACAACAACGGCGATGACACCGATAATAACGACGGCGATGATGACAAAGGCGACGATGGGGACGTCGACAACGATAAAAAAGTCAACGAAGATGACGACGATGATGATAACGACAATGACGATGACAATGACGATGGCGATGTTGACAACGACGACGATAACGCCGATGATGACGACGATGATGATGACAACGACGACGAGAACGACATCGACGATGATGATGACAACGACGACGAGAACGACATCGACGATGATGATGACGGCGATGACAACGAACACGACCACCACCACGACCACCACCACGACCACCACCACAACCACCACCACGACCACCACCACGACCACCACTACGACCACGACCACCACGACCACCACGACCACCAAACCACCACGACCACCACGACCACCACCGCCATCTATCGTCGTTGCCACCATCGCCACCTCCACCGTAAACAATGAGGGACTGTCTATGGGGTTGCTTGATCTAGAATTTATAAGCAAACACCTTTCGATTGATTCCCTACTTCCTTGAACTAAAACGACACTTTAAATTCTTCTAAACAGGTGGGATGGCCAAGGCCGTCACGTTTTTGATTGTATATCTTCTCATTCTGGATAGGCCTGGGGCTAAATACAACTATCAACACCAACACTATGAACACCACTGCCTACGCCGGCACCAGCAGCACCAGCATTACACATACAACCAGCACCAAAACCACCAGCGCCAGCTTCACCATCATCATCAGAACAACCGCCAACCATGTACTCTAACACTACCACCGCCACCACCATCCACCATCCACCACCGCGCCGCCGCCGGATGTCGTTGTTGTCGTCGTTCTTGTTGTTGCCGCTTTCTGTGCCTGCTACTGATGATGATGATAAGGATGATGATAATGATGTTAACGATGATAATCATCATTATAATGAAGAATTATTATTATTATTATTATTATTATTATTATTATTATCATCATCATCATCATCATCATCATCATTATTATTATTAATATTATTATTATTATTATTATATTAATAATAATAATAATAATAATAATAATATAATAATAATAATAATAATAATAATAATAATAATAATAATAATAATAATAATAATAATAATAATAGAAAAAGTAATAACCCAGCAACTCTATGTTTTTGTCTTTGTTATGCGTATGAGTATGTGTGATTGTGTGGCTGTAAGGTATTTTGACCTGTTCGTGTCAGAAAGAATTAGTGTAAGAGAGCAAGATAATCCCCTTATCACTTGCTCTTAGCTTTGTATTTTACTTTATTAGTTTTGTTGGGTTCGTGTGTTATACTACTCCTTCGGTATCTAGTATGGATAGCAGAGTGTATAGGGTGGTGGAGAACCAGCCGAAAGGACAGTAGTTCATATTTTAATCATTGACACCATACGGCTGTATCCATGTCCTGAGCATTGAATTGTCAAACGACTCAGTCTCCCTAGATGTGAAAAGGTATCTACCACAATTTATGAGAACATTTATGAGATTTCAGTAGAAAATAAGGACCCCCGCCCAAATCTGAAAGACTGCTGAATACCGTTACGTCAATTTACAAAGCTAGGTGTAGTGCTGAATGTTTCGTCACTGCTGAATGGTTCGTCAGTTTACAATGTCGGTCGAGTATTTCATCAGTGCTGTTTCATCAATGTTGAACATTTCGTTAGTTTATACTACTGAGTGTGTTGTCATACTCCAAAGACGAGTGTTTAGTCAGTGTTAAGTGTTTCCTCACTGTTGAGTACCTCTTCAGATTACAACGCTGTTTCGTCCCTACTATGTAGTTCGTCAGTGCTGCATAGTTCGTCAGTGCTGCGTAGTTCATCAATACTGAATGTTTCTTCGGTGTGGAGTCTTTTGTCAGTGCTAAATATTTCGACAGTACGGGGTGTCTCATTAATACTGAGTGTTTCGTCACTTTAGAGTGCTGAGTATTTTGTCAGTTTATTGTGTTGAGTCTATCCCCAGCTTAGAGTGCCTAATGCTTCGTCATTAATGAGTACTTCATCAGATAAGAGCGCTGAGTGCTTTGTCAGTGGGCAGTATTTCGTCAGTGCTGAGTGTTTTGTTGCTGAAAGTGTCGCCTATGCTGAGTTCTCTACAGATACTGAGTATTTCCTTAGTTTGCAGGGCCGTGTGCGTTTTTAAAACTTAATATTCTGAGGTTACCTCAATTAACGGTGCTGAGTTAATCTCTACATCCGTAGATGTAGTTTGCAGAGAACTGAATTCTGCTAAGATGGTTGTAGAGAGGTTGTCTTTTATTGCGGTGGGTCTTGGGGCTTATCGTCACACAGCATCCGTACATTCTTGATAAAATTTAAGCCAGAGTGACGAAAGAGGTAGGCCGGTTCGCTTCTTTAATATATTTTATTGACAAATAACAAACCAACGAGAATGCTTATTAATGTGATTGATCATCTTGGTAGAAATAGAGCTGAAATTTCCCTCAGAGGGCACTTTACTGACATAAAAAAGGAGCGAACTATTGGGTTACGCTTGAAAAAACCGAAGACCGGATGATAATAACTTGAATGTTTTTGCAGTTCTATATTTAAGAGATGAGGAATTCTGTGCATTATTTACATTCAACGGATATTTGTCCTCATCTTGTTTGTTGTTAACACAACGTTTCGGGCATATGGCGTAGTGGTTAAGAGCGTGGGCTGCTAACCCCAAGATTCCGAGTTCGATTCCAAGCAGTGATCTGAACAACAGCAACAACAACAATAATAATAACATCGAAAAAAACCTTAGGAATGAGAACCCAGGTTCGAAATTTCCGCAAGACACTTGAAGAGGGCTGGATGGTATATCAACCGAAAGTTGTGTTAACAACAAACAAGATGAGGACAAATATCCGTTGAATGTAAATAATGTATTGAATGCTTTTGATCATGGATTTACTGGATCAGACAACAATAGCGTTAATAACGGGCTATCGCGAAAGTTTCTACATCAAAGTTTTTCAAAGTAGTCCGTATAGACGCCTGTGAGTGACTAAAATTTTGGAGAATATAAGCCCAGGAGTTCACAGTGGATGTATTGCGTTTATAAACCCTTTTATTACGGTTGAACAAAAATTGCTGGATCATGTATATTAGTTCCCGGTTATTGTACTTTTAGTAGATAACCTGAGGCACAACCAATTGGAAAAGATACAGATTATTTAAATCAAATATCTCGCTCTAAGAAGAACCAGAGCTCTTCAGTGCCGACTCAATATAAACCATATTTTTCACAGTAGAAAACTTTTAAGAACAATCATATTTTAAACGAATTAAATTTTATAAGAAAACGTACTTTTATAAAAGGTGAATTAAAAAAATAAAAATGTAAATATAGAATTAAAAAGGAAAATTGATGAAAAATTTGACTAATTTTGTGTGTGTATGTGTGTGTGAATGGAAATTGAATTTTGTTAAAGGAGTGCATCAAGAAGAAAAATAAATCCTGAGAAGTCCTACTCTACATAGTTGACTGGTTGATCTTCTGGAGACAGTTCTACATCAAACCACACCATATTTTCTTAAAGTAGGAAGAGACCGACTTACTAGAAATAACGCAAATCTTCCCAGAATCTTAAATTTTTATGTCGAAATACGGACAGATTAGACCAAAAGACAGAAGTAGTTGGTGGTCATAAATGGAGTGCATTTAATAATAGGTCTGCTGGACGAGAATTGACCTGTGGCACAACCACAATATCGACAAAGAAATAATGCGGAGAACTTTTTACAATGCGAAGAGAGAAATAATGATTTATTAATTATTTATGTATTTCAGTTGAAGCAGCCATCATCACTGGGAAATACCAACGAATTATTACTTACCAGAGATAGCTAAAATAAGACACATTGGGAAAAGTAGCCTTAGATATACTAAGTCTAATAGAAAAAGATAGGATAGCTACAATCGGGAATGTCTTTGATCAAAGATAATTTCGACCAGTGCTCAACAAGCGGTGGTGTAATGGCCCAATGGTTAGGGCTGCGGACTCGCAGTTTCGATTCCCACACCGGGCATTGTGAGTGTTTATTGTGCGAAAACACGTAAAAGCCCAAGAGGTGGTTCCGGCAAGAGGTGGTGCCGAACCCTGCTGTACACTTTCACAACATTCTCTCACTCTTTCTTCCTGTTTTTGTTGTACCTGTATTTCAAAGGGCCAGCCTTGTCACAGTCTGTCACGCCACTGAATCTCCCCGAGAACTACGTTAAGGGTGCACGTATCTGTCGAGTGTTCAGCCACTTGCACGTTAATGAGGCGGTTAGCAAGACTTCTACCATAATAGATATAATATTAAATATTTGAACAAAAGAAGGGTAAAAATACCGCTTGCCAAAGATGAAAACGAAAGCTTCAAAAACCACCAATCCTACGATAAATACACACACGAGCAACGCAATGAACACTTTAAAAAGTAGGCCTACCTTCAGAATGGAATTTGAAGATAGTTTACATATCCCAATTGATTTCATGCTGTGCATGAGAAAACATGCTTTGCAATCATCAGTCGGAGATAGTAACATCTATTTCCAAAATATTCACTATGTCAACTCCTGTGCGTTTCGAACTTTAAACGTACCCCTCCGTTTAAAGAGAAAACTATCGTAAACAATAAAAAAGTAACTATATGAAAGTATTTTTCTGTTAAAAACAATAATAATGAGGCGGTTAGCAAGACTTCTACCTTAATAGGTATAATATTAAATATTTGAATAAAAGAAGGGTGAAAATACCTATTTCTTTACTACACACAAGGGGCTAAACACAGAGAGGACAAACAAGGACAGACAAAGGGATTAAGTCGATTATATCGATCCCAGTGCGTAACTGGTACTTATTTAATCGATCCCGAAAGGATGAAAGGCAAAGTCGACCTCGGCGGAATTTGAACTCAGAATGTAGCGGCAGACGGAATAGTGGTATTCCTAAATTGTGGAAGTTTAAAGTTCCAATACTTACCATGATCTATTACAAAAATTTGTTGTATCGCAGTTGCACCACTTGCAATCAATATAAATATTTTGTACTCACTAAAGGTCAATCTACTTTCGTCCATAAGTCTCTGTATTCGTAGCAAGATCAGTAACCTTAGAAATCTTATATTGCATCTGGAAAAATCCTGATTAAATAGGGAAATAAGCTTTTTTTGAAAGCGTCTCGAAGACAAAATATTGGCCAGTAATATATTTGGTCCATCTACTAAGAGTAATTTTCAACGAAAAATTTCCTGTCTTTTAGAAAGTAAACTACTTTCAGATGAGAAAATCTTCGCTCATGCTATTAGCCATTCATTATAATTTTTCGAGAGAAATAAACACCAATTGTAAATCTCAAACGAGAGCAATGTCCAACTAATGGTCCTTTTATGTGATCCATAAATGTTGTTGAAAGAACTCATTAGGAATCGATAAAGCGTTTATTAGAAGTCGGAAACATTAGAAAATCGGGTTATGTGCCTTAAACAATATTTATTTTCATCATTCTGCGATCAGATCTCAAATTCCTTCACATTAAACGACGTTCTGTATTCTCACTGGATGGATAAACATTAATCTAATAAACTGTACCTCTCCTCAAACTCGGTTTAGATTAAGGTTTGAGAACAAACATTAAGCTAACAATCTACACAGATTCTAGTTTGATATTCATTAATCTATCTATCTATCTATCTATCTATCTATCTATCTATCTATCTATCTATCTATCTATCTATCTATCTATCTATCTATCTAGCTAGCTATCTAGATAGATAGATTAAGGTTTGAGAACAAACATTAAGCTAACAATCTACACAGATTCTAGTTTGATATTCATTAATCTATCTATCTATCTATCTATCTATCTATCTATCTATCTATCTATCTATCTATCTATCTATCCTTTTGTTCTTTTACTTGTTTCAGTCATTAGACTGCGGTCATGCTGGAGCACTGCCTCGAAGAATTTTATCCTAACGAATCGATCCCATTACTTACTTTCAATTTTTAAAGCCTGGTTCTTATCTACCTGGTTCTTATTCTATCGGACGCTTTTCCGAAACGCTACATTACGGGGACGTAAACACAGCAACACCGATTGTCAAGCGATAGGAGTGGGGAGAACAAACACAGACACAAAGATACTCGCGCGTGCACACACAGACACACGGACTTCTTTCACCTTCCGTCAACCAAATCCATTCACAAAGCTTTGATCGGCCCGAGGCTACGGTAGAAGACCTTTCCCAACGCAACACGCAGTGAGACTGAACCCGGAACCATGTGGTTAGGAAGCAAACTTCTTACCACAGTCACACCTGCACCTATGTTTGTACTGAAAGCAATCACTTACAAAGTGGATGTAGCAAGGCTGAAGAGCAATTACAATTTAACCTTAGTTCAAAAAACCTGTGACAATAAACTTGCTGGAATCTCAGACAACACAGATATTGAATCAGCATGGCCTGCTTTTAAAAATGCTGTATTTGAATCATCTTGTAAAACACTCGGGTATGTTAAGAGGAAGGACCAAGACTGGTTCGCCTTAAATGATCCAAACATCTCTCCTCTTTTGGACAATATGCATAAGTGCCACTGTCAATGGATGTCAAATAAAAGTAATGCCACAAAATGGACCGGAAATACATGTCAATCTCAAATGAGGCAAATGAAACAGAGATGCCAAAGAACTGCAGGATGCTGCGGACATATGTGACTCCAGGTCATTCTATTGTTTTGGACATGTGTCTGGTAGCTGAACTCCCATACTTTCAATTGAGGATAATCTTTTAACATACAAAATGGAGATCACGAAACGCTGGGCAGAGTATTTTTCAAATATTTTGAATATGGACTCAGTTGTTGAAGAAGAACTAATCAACGGCCTATCACAGAGGGATGTCCTTGAAGAACTGTCAGTTGTGCCATCAAATGCTGAGATAAAAAAGATCATAAAACAGCTCACGAATGGAAAGTCGTCTGGGAACGATGGCATACCAGCCGAGATATATAAGTGTGGTAGCAGTCTCCTGCTGAGCAAGTTATGTGAACTCTTCTCCTTAATCTGGGAATTAGGATCAGTCCCACAGGAGTTCAAAGATGCTTCTATTGTCCATCTTTATAAGAACAAGAGTAACAAATGCGAATGTGACAACCATAGAGGTATCTCCCTTTTGTGTGTTCCTGGGAAGATCCTTAGAAGGGTTATCTTAAACAGACTAAACGATGTCCTTGACATCTAGTGTTACCTAAATCTCAGTGTGGATTTCGGGCTTGTAGAGGCACAGTGAATATAATTTTTAGTCAAAGGCAGCTGCAGGAAAAGGGTCTTGAGCACAAACGAGACCTTTTTGTCACTTTTGTAGATCTAACTAAAACTTTCGACACCGTATCGAGGGGTGCTCTTTGGGTTGTCCCTAGAAAGCTAGGTGTTCTTGAAAAGGTGCTCGATGTCATTATTTCTTTGCATCAGGGGATGATGGCTTCTACTAAATCTGACGAGGAAGTGTCCGATTATTCACAGTCTCAAATGGGACAAAACAAGGCTGTGTTCTTGCACCACTCTTATTTGCTTTGTATTTCTCCGTCATATTGAGTATTAGAGAAGGAGCAAAATTTGCGTACAAAACCGGTGGCGGCTTGTTCAACCAACAGCGCTTCAAAGCAAAAACTAAGACTTTGGTGCAGACGCGGGATTTGCTCCTCTCAGACGATTGTGCACTTGCAGCACACATTCTTGAGGACATGCAATGGATTTTAGACAACTTCTCGCGTGCATCGAAAGCTTTTCGTCTGAACATCAGCATTAAAAAAAACTGAACTGGTCCATCAGCCCATTCGTGATCATCCTCCCGCTGTACCCCCTACTGTATATGCTGATGGGAAAGCATTAAAAACTGTTTCCTCTTTCATTTATCTTGGTTCCATTGTGTCCAATGATATTAAAGAAATAAAGAAATTGAGTCCAGAATGGGGAAGGTTAGTTCCGCTTTCGGTAAGCTTTATCACAGGCTTTGGAACAGCCACAACGTATCGTTGAATGTGAAAAAGTCGGTGATTTTGACATCACCACTTTATGCTGAATCTTGGACCCTGTACCGAAAGCACCATTAACTAGCTTGACGCTCCAACATAAAATCGAGTGACCATATTCGTAAGAGTGAGGTGCTAACAAAATGCAACATGTCAGGTACTGAAGCCATCCTCATCAAAATACAGCTTAGATGGTCAGGTCATCTCTCACGTATGAATGATATCAGAATTCCGAAGCAACTTCTCTTTAGCCAATTCCCAACAGGAAGCTCAACTGGAAATCCACATTTGCGCTTCAAAGACAAACTAAAAGACAAACTGAAGCGATGCATCATTCCTATTTCTTACTGGGAAAACAAAGTATCAAAACGCAGGACTTGGTGCCTGTCCTGCTTCTCCCCAGTTCAAAGATTTGAGCAAAATCGACTCCAACATCGGGACCAACTTCGTGTAAGCATAAAGGCACGCTAGCAAAACGCTGCTCGTCAAAATGGAAACCTCACCTGTCATTCTGGTTTTGTGGCACGAAGCAAAGCAGGCCTTGCCGTCCACTCAAGAAAACACGTAGTAAATGATTCACAAGCTCTCGGACAAACTGAGTCCTAAACTTGTTCCATTTGCCAAAATGTTTGCAAGGCCCCAGCAGGCTTCAAGAGACATATTTGTGGCCATATAACATGATTAACGCTTTATTTTACTGAAGCCTTAATTGTCGTTCACGACGATAGAACCGACCGTGTATGTTGTATATATACATATATACACATATGTATGTATGTATGTATGTATGTATGTATGTATGTATGTATGTATGTATGTATGTATTGTATGTATGTATGTATGTATGTATATATATATATAATATATATATATATATATATATATATAATATATATATATATATATATATATATATATATATAATATATATATAATATATATATATATATATATATATATATATATATATATAGTGTAGTATTTGAATGTACACTGTATTCTTCTCTGAATAACGTGTAGTCTATTGACTAAATTTTTTTCTTATCGCTAGACCACTGGTAACAAAGAATTTTTTCGATAAATATTCTTGCTACCCTAAAATTTTTATTATATATATATATATATATATATTCTATAGAAAATAAAGGATTTCTTGAATGCGGGATAGCTGTGGAGACAGCGTAGAAAATCGGGTAAGTACCCTGTATGATATATATTACTTGATATATAATATAATATAATATAATATAACATAATATAATATAATATAATATAATATAATATAATATAATATGATATAATATATATGTATATATATATAATATATATATATATATTATATAATATATGTATATATATCTGGTGTCCACTGAAACCGTAGTCCTCAATGTTATCCGTATTTGTCCTACACATAAATTCAGACACACATATAATATATACTTGCATACATACATAGCTGAACATCCATACAGACGCACACATGCACACACACACACACACACACACACACACACACACACACACACACGTACGCACGCACGCACGCACGCACACGCACACGCACGCACACACACACACACACACACACACACACACACACACAACAAAACATGTTGAAGAAAAGCAGTTTATGTGTGATTTATCTTCATTGATATGGATGTATACTAGTGATTGCAAAACGGAAAATAAATATAGAATAAATATAAAAATGCAGTAGGTGAATGATAAAACAAAAGCTGTAAGAGAAAAGAGGAAATAAAGCCCGAGGTGAAGATGTCTGCGTATATATATAGTTCCAGTTGAGAGAAAGCTGTAATTTACAGCTGCTTAATAGGTATTTTTAAAAGTGTCTACATTTTTTGAATATATTTGATCTGATGTTTAAATAGGCATATTTATGAACACGCACAAACAGGCACAGCAAAATAGAAAAACAGAAAAAGCTACATATATATACAGGGTGCGGTGAATAAATTGTCGTTTAAATTACGCAAAAATGAAAATAAGACTGACATTTCATTTTAAAAGATATATTTACCAACGTTACATTAAAATATCATGAAATATCAAAGACTAAATTTATTCATATAAAATCGCCATTAGCTTCAACGACGGCGTCCAGACGACTTCGGAATCTTCTGCAACTCTGTTGGCCGGTCTCCTTGTTTAAGTCGATGAATGCTGTCATAATCCTTGCCTTCAGTTCATTTTTGGTGTTACAAGAAGTTTTGTTGGTCTCTCGCTCAAATGTACCCCACACATAATAATAAAAGGGGTTGCTGTCTGGGGAATTAGGTGACCAGATGTTAGGGGTGATGTGGTCGTAGAAATTGTTTGACATCCATGACCGAGTTCTCCTACTTGTAAGGTATGGTGCAGAGTCCTGTTGCCAAACATAGGGTCTTCCAGCAGCTACTCTCTTGATCCAGGGCAGCACTACCTCCTCCAGGTACTCGATGTAGGCTTCCGTGTTGAGTCTGAGGCCGTGTGGGAAGTTGAATGGAGACATAATGTCGCCATCAATAGTGATCACTCCAAACGCCATGATGTTGACTGGATGTTTGATTTTTATCATTCTTATTATGTGTTTTAGGGACACAGCAGGCTACCGGTTGTTCTTTGTGTTCACCATTTACTCCTGGCAGAATTTTTTCTCGTCTGAGAAAAACCAAAGCTTGTTCAGTTGGAGGGAATACTTGAGTTTGTTCAAAAGCTTCATAGCATGATCTTCCTTCTTGTCCTTGATGGCTTGGAATAAAAATTGGCCCTTTCTTAACTTGTATGAGGAAAGCCGAATGTCTTCATGCACTACCTGCCTGATAAGAAACTAAGACACTTTCATGACCCTGGCAATGGTCCTGATAGACTTGGAGGGGTCGTTGTAAATCATGGCCTGGATCTCACCAGCAAATACAGGAGTTCTTTTCTTATCGGAACGATCAGAGTGAGTTTTCCGAGCTGCCTTACTTTTGTATTTCTCATTAGACTAATCCAACTCTTTTTGAATCCTCTGCACTGTCCTCAGATTGACACCCAAACACTGAAATGTTCGTATTGGAACTTCGAGCGTGAATGCCAAGCTGTACAGCATGTCGTTTCCAAATTTCTAGCGGAGTGAATTGTATCATGGTGCTGTTTTTCTCACAGATGGTGCCCAACTGACCCTACTATACTGTGTAGTCGACAAAATAAAAAAACAATGTGCATGCGAGAAATCAAAACTATAAGATGGACACGTATGTATATGCATATATAGATAGATAAATGATACATACATATATGTTTGCATACATACATGATGGTTGTCTACTCGTTAAGTGTGCATGACCATCATTGCGTTGACAGGTTAACTTATAACTGATTGTTCCTGTCGAAGTGAAATCAACAGTAATTTTTGAAACCGGCGAGAGGTACATTTTGACGCAAGCACTTCAAACTCAGTCGTGTTTACGGCCTGACGGTTAGGCCACTCAGGTGTAAGATCATTATGGGTACACACACACAAGCACGTGCATATATTTGCATTGCTGGTCAGTGAAGGCCTATCAAACTGGAGGTAGGAAAAGAGAAAGTTATCGTTAGATCAATGACATGTCCCGAATTCTTGCTACAGAATGAACTCTGCTTAAAACACCTAATGAACAGATGGCAATAGTAAACCAATAGACGGATTAAGCAGGGAATGTTTAATAAAATATTCCTCTAAAGCGAAACCAGAGACACAGTAAAACAAGGTTCGGGGAACTTTTTTAACCAATTACTCCAAAATATATTTATTTACGCCGACTTTACCCGCTTCATTTGAAAGGAAGAAAATCATAGATTCTTTGAATTCAAAACGTTTATTGAATCTATTTTAAAATAAAAAAAAAATAAATAAATGCGCCCATTTAAAGCCTCCCGGTTTCAATGGTGTATGTGTTCCCCAGCTGGACGGAATGCCAGTTCATTGCAGTGTTATTCATTTTTGCCATCTGAGTGGACTGGAGCAACGTGAAATGAAGTGCTTTGCTCAAGAACACAACGCGTCGCCCGGTCGAGGAATCGAAACCACAATCTTACGATCAGGATGTTGAAACCCTAACCACTAAGCCACACGCCTCCACATCGAATCTATTTTATTGAATCTATTTATATGAATCTGTTTACACGTCCATTACGTTAGACTGATGCAGTGTTGCCAGAAGAAAAATGTCTGTCGTAACAAGGAACACGTTTTTTTTTGTATGTAATTTCACTTATGTCAAATGAGTCCTCATTACCCACAAGAATTTTCTCTTTAGCCCACTTGGGATAATTTACCCCTGTTCATCGATCCCTGCTGTCAAAGAAATGGAAGCAACCAACACTCTCAAGTTCCATGACCCACCAACATACATACATATCGGTGCTTCGGCGGCGCCTCAACATAGTCACACGATCTGAGGGAAATATCAGGCACATTTTCCACGCAAATCACCCGCTACCTCTTAAATAAAAGCAAAGATTCATTGCACAATGTACCTAGTTCCCATATAAATACGGACGCGATGGTTATGGGTGGAATAACTTGGATCATATGACTGCCCTACCAGGCTTAATCCGGAGCTAAACAACAACAACAACAATAATGGCGACAAGCTGGGCGTGATAGTTATTAATCTGTACTCTTTCTCTTCTTATCTAATCCCTACCTACTCACAAATAAGTTCAAAATCAGTTACCCACTCTTTCTCCTCCTACATACCCTCACACTCCTTCTCACTCCTTCTCTTCTTTTAACCTCAACCGGTTTTCCCTACTGACCCCCCCTCACTTCCACATCTTCAGTTTTCGCTTCTACTTTTCTTATTTTCCTTCTAAAATGACCTTCACCTTCTACTCACCCTCCTTCAAAATCTTTATCTTATTTACCTTCTAATCATACGCGTCTCTCTTTGCCTCCCTGTTTCTCTTTAGCCGCCGCCACCGTCACCATAGTCACCACCACTACTACCACTACCCCTGCCACCACCACCACCACCACCACCACCACCACCACTGCCACCATCACCACCACCGCCACCACCACCACCACCACCACATCGCGCCACCATTCTTCTTCTTCTTCTTCTCCCCCTCTCCTCCTCCTTCTTACTACTGTCGTTGTTGTCATTGTTGATTGTGATGTTCTTGTTGCAGTTTTTGCTCGAAGTGCTCATGTAGCAGAGGTAGTAGTAGTGGTAGTGGTCATTCTAGAAGCAGTTGTTGCAGAAGTAGTTCAAACGGTCATTTCTGTTGCATTTGTTCTTACTGTTGTCAGCAGATGTCGTTGCAGTTCTGTTTGTTTCTGCTGTTGTTGCTATTGTTGTTGTTGTGCTGTTGTTGTTTTGATTGTTTAACCCTTGTCCAACCTGTCCGAGCAGACAGATATATGACCAAAAGCGTTCCTGCTGTGACCATGGTTTCTTAATACAACTCCCAAACAGTGATGGTGGTGGGAAGCAAACACAGACAAAAATACACACACATAGGTATATATACATAAAAATATATAAATACAACGGGCTTCTTTCAGTTTCCATTTCACTCACTAGGCTTGGTCTGCCCAAGGCTATGACAGATGACACTTGCCCAAGGTGTCACGCAGTGGGAATAGTAGTCCAGACGGTCGAAGACATATATCCTCCATTGAACCAGCATAGTTTCCTGGTCCCTTGTTCTGAAGGTTCCAAAAATCTATCCAGCCATTCGCCTGCACACTGCCACCATCTTGGTGGTATGCTCATATGAATCCCCAAATCACGCACTGTATTTGGCTCTAGGATTGCCGCTCATTTGGTCCAGAGTATCGTTGTTGCGACTTCTGAGCACCACTTAGCTGGTTGCGGAGGGCTTGGAATTTGCCTGCATTAAATTGCATGTTGTTGTCCTCAGCCCATTTATATATGACATCTAGGTCTTTCTGTAGAATATTAGCATTAGAAGGTTCCTTGACTGCTTGTACTACTTTTGTGTCGTCGGCATAGCTAGTAAGTGTGACTGTCTGCGTAACTGATGGCATGTCTGAAAGATCCACCATGAACAGCAGCGGCCCCAATACAGTCTCTTGAGGCACTCCACTTTCTATTACTGCCTCCTTGGAGAGGGCTCTGTTGGCTGCTACAGCTTGGCTTCTGTCTTTTAAGAAGTCATGCAACCACCATCTCCGATTTTTCCAGTTATGCCGAGTTTCAGTAGTTTGTCATATATCATCCCACGATCAACCTTATCAAACGCCTTTGCAAAGTCGAGATATATCACAACCACGTTTGAGCGATTCATTAATTGTTTCAACAACCAGAGTGCTGCAAAAGGTGTGTAAGGCAGCTTCTTCCTGAGCGAAAGCCATGCTGGATGTCAGTAAGCAAGTCATTATCTTCAAGGAACGCAATTAGTTTCTTCCTGACAATGCACTGCATGACTTTGCTGACATGGAAAGTTAGAAGAGACAGGTCTATAATTTTTAGCATCTGCTCTACTACCTCCCTTATATATATATATATATATATATATATATATATATATGTGTGTGTGTGTGTGTGTGTGGTGTGTGTGTGTGTGTGTGTGTATATATATATATATATGTGTGTGTGTGTGTGTGGTGTGTGTGTGTGTGCATATATATATATATATGTGTGTGTGTGTGTGTGTGTGTGTGTGCATATATATATATATATATATAAAAATATACACATGCATATATATTATATTATCTCTCTATAAAATTATTTGTCTGTCTGTCTGTTTGTTCTCTATGCATTCTCAAACGGCTCCACGAAATCAAATCAAATTTTACAAGATAATAGTATTACACGCCTTGAGTGTAATACATGTAATTTTTTTTATTTTCCTTTGGATTAAAACAATATAAAATTTTCTCTAAAATCTGTTCTTTCTATAGTCAACTATAGTAAAGGACACTTTATATCACGATAACGACGTCACATTTTGTTTATGAGTGTGTATGTGTCTGTGAGTGTGTATGTGTGTATCTGCGCGCTCGTTACGTACGACATAATAAAGGACATTTTATACTATGACGACGACGACGACACATTTTGTATATGAGTGTGTATGTGTCAGTGAGCGAGTGTTTGCCCGTTCGTTACGTAAATGTATGACTGTTTGTGTCTCTTTTAGTATATGCATGTGAGTGTATTTGACAATGTACGTGTGCGAGAGTGTATGTGTGTGTGGGTGTATATGTGATTATCAATTACACTGATGTAAGCTGGCTAAGTGAAAGAGCCGTACTGTTTCCAACTCATGGAATGGTCGATAAACCCAATCACGAACTTCAAAAGTTAACAAATACATCAGAAATGACTTTTCCATCAACTTACACAGCAGTCGATCAAGATCAGGCTGTTCAATACCCTGTTGAATTTCTGAACACACTTAAATCCACTGGGATGCCATCACATAACTTGACACTAAAGCTGGATGTTCCCATTATGTTACTTAGGAATCTTCACTCACCTCGCCTGTGTAATGGAACTCGCTTAATTATTACTTCCATGAAGCCTCATGTCCTACAGGCAACAATCATAACAGGTAGTCACAAAGAAGAAAATGTCTTTATTCCAAAATTTTCTCTCATATCTACTGATGTTCTACTTGAATTTAAGAGGCTTCAGTTTCCATTCAAATTAAATTTAGGTATTTTAATTAACAAATCTCAGAGTCAATCCCTCAAGGTAGTTGGACTTGATCCCTCTACTACATGCTTCTCCCACAGCCAACTCTATGTTGCTTGCTCACGAGTTGGAAGCAGTAACAATTCATTCATTTGGACACCAACAAAAAATTGAACAATGAATATTGTTTACCCTGAGGTGCTTTAAGATTGACAGATTTTCAGTTCTAAATTCTATTATCAATACAATTTGGATATTTTAAAATAAAATATAGATATTGTGAAATAATTAGGAGAAAAAAGATGTATCTTCATATTTATGGTTTACTAATCTGGATAAGAACAGCAATAATCCAGGCAACGCCGGGTAATTCAGCTAGCATGTGCGTGTACATCTATCTATCTATCTATCTATCTATCTATCTATCTATCTATCTATCTATCTATCTATCTATCTATCTATCTATCTATCTATCTATCTATATATACATACATACATTATATATATATATATATATATTATATTAATTAGATTATATTAATTTGGATTTATTCCCTAATATTTATTATTATTATATATATAATATATATATTATATATATATATATATAGATAGATAGATAGATAGATAGATATACATATATATACATGCATGCATATATATATACATATATACATACATACATGCATACATACACGAAGGGCTTCTTTCAGTTTCTACTTACAAGGATTTGGTCAGTTCGAGACTATAGTAGAAGACACTTGCCCAAGACGCTACACAGTGGGACTGAACTTGGAACCATGTGGTTGGGAAACAAGCTTCTTACCACACGACCGGTTGCTATTTTTACCAGATCGGTCGACATACTCAGTAGCTTCATTATTACACTGGAGTATCCATTGTTGTTTTTCTTGTCGATGCAACTTACCTGTTTATTAAAAGACACCATTTTAAGAACCACGAGTTTGGCGAAAGAACAATAAGATTTCAAAAAAGGAAAACAAAACAAAACAAAAAATTAGAAAAGCAATAAACAAAAACAATGACAAGACAGGCCACACCTCTTAATCTGCTTTTCTTTCATTATATTTCGCTTCACCTTTCAACATAAAGCAACTCCTCACCTCTGAGCTTCACCCGTCACTATTTTCTTACTATCTCCTCTTTTCTTCTCCTACTTTTCTTGAGGCTCCTTAATACGAGGTTTGTAGTTAATACTTTAATGGTGATAGGAGGACATTAATCTGGAAATGGTGGGAAGGAGAACAACCATACACGACCACACACACACACACACACACACACACACACACACGTGCGCGCGTGCGTATATGTATATATATATATATATATATATATATATATATACACACGTATATATATATATTATATATATACATATATATATGTATATATACACATATACATATATATGTACATATATATATATATATATATATATATATATATATATATATAATATATATATTCTTATATATATATTCATATATATGTGCATATATATTTTCATACCTCTACTTGCACTTACATATTCACGTATTTATATATAGACTATGTATATGTACACACACGCACACACACACACACCACACACACACACACACACACACACACACACACACCACACACACACACACACACACACGTAAATATGTGAAAATTCGTGACTCATGGATCAAGGAGAACAGAAATCAAGAAAGGTACTCTGTACCAGCTAAAATATATCTATATAACAATTAGTTTATCTTAATAACACTAAAACTCTTGGGATCTTTGCGTGTAATCGAAATAGTATATTTTATCTTAATTTCTTTTCCATATTTATTTTCATACTTACCTTCGGCAGTGGAGTACAATTTTTTGTGATATTTAGACCTCAATTTACTAATGAAAACGATTAAAAACAATTTTTGTTTGTTATTTCTTGAAAAAAACATGGCTCAGTTACATCAACATACATTCACATATACTGAATACACACACATATAATGAATGTCATGGCGTGTCAATCAACACAAACACACATCCGCTATCTGTGGCATATAAACATGCATAGTCTTCGCGATCTCTAAGAAAAAAAGCGTCGAGTTTTTGAGATACACAATATTTTAATCATTTGGAAATATTTTTAACTGAATGTAATTTCATCATCCGGAGTCCGTTAATTTCCATAAAATTCTATTTATTTCTTTACTTTCGTTTTAAAGTGAGAGTGGAGAAAGTGAAAGATGTATATACGTGTATATGAAATGGAGTGTGTGTGTGAAAGTGAGAAAGAGAGAGAGAGAGAGGTAGAGAGAGAGAGAGAGAGAGGAAAGAGAAAGGAAAGAGAGAGAGAAAAAGCGAGAAAGAAAGAGTAAATGAAGGGGTGTGTTGTCCTGTATACGTACATGCATCAATATATGTGTATATCTTTTTTGTATGTACGTGTGCATATGTGTATCAGAGAGAGGGAGAGAGAGAGAAAGAGAGACTGAGTGGGTGAATGTATGTACTCTCATGTATGTGTAAGTGGCTCTCTCTTTCTCTCTCTTTCACTCATACACGCCCATTTCATATACATATTCATACATCTTTCACTTTCTCCCCTCTTACACTTTAAAACAAAAGTAACAGATGATTTCCAGGATAAAAATTGTTAAAAAAAAGCTTCCATTCGTATAAATTGATGACTATTGTTCGCATAGTTCCAATTAAATAAGTCTAGAAGTTAGATTAAATATATATACATGCATAATTACCATGAATTCCCATTCTACAAACTGGCACACAATTCCTTGAGTACTTTACCGGGCAACGCTGGGTAGTAAGTGTAGTATTGTATAATTCTACTATTTTAGCATAGAAACTGCACTTCCACTAGTTCATAGCACATCTGAAATAGAATAGTTTGAATCTGTAAACACGAAAGAATTATCTCAGAATATTTCTGAGACAATCCAACATCTAGAACGAATTTGATTCATAACAATAAATATCATTTCTTCACTATATACGAGGTCAAACAATCTGAAAATGTAAAATCAAACGACGCCATTTAATGTTAACTAAAACACATACAAACAAAAATATGCTTCGCAATCAATACTCGCTTATCGAGTGAAATGAATATGAAAATATATAAATATATACATAAATGAATTATATCCAGTAAATAGATACCTAATTAAATTAATGATTATAGATTATAATAAATTGCAACAGTTCATGAATAAATACAATCTGTAAATGATATATTTACAGTCGTATAAATCCTCATGTGAAATAATTTGATAGCAAATGTTTGTGTATATATGTGTATATAGCAATACTGAATACCATGATATACGCACGTTCACACAGTTTTATATACAGTTACTTATACATATATGCACATACATACATATAATACGTATTTACATACACACGCGTGCATTTACCTGTACATATGCATATATTTTATATTTGTAAGTATATAAGTATTTATGTATGTACGTGTGTGTGTACTCATAGCTATATATATATATATATATATATATATATATATATATAGAACGTATAAATACTCATATAATTACATACAAGGAAACGTTGACATACACAAAACGTAAACGTACACATACTAACATACACGTATATAATTATGCTTTCTTCTGTAGACACAAGGCCTGAAATTTAGAGGAAGGGATTAAGTCGATTACGTCGACCCCAGTACGCAACTGGTACTTAATTTATCGACCTCGAAAGGATGAAAGGCAAAGTCGACCTCGGCAGAATTTGAACTCAGAACGTAGCGACAGGCGAAATACCGTTAAGCATTTCGTCCAGCGTGCTAACGATTCTGCTAACTCGCCGCCTTATACATGTATATAAGAATAACTACTGGAACACTCATCGTCGGATACGACGATGAGTGTTCCAGCTGATCCGATCAACGGAACATCTTGTTCGTAAAATTAATTTGTAAGTGGCTGATCACCAGTCCCACTACCAGACTTTGGTATCTGGGGGTGCGTCAGAATATTCTAGGTGGGCTCTAATTTGTAACAATGCTGAAGAGGAGTCACTAAAGTGGAGTAAACCTGAGGGTGCGCTACTGAATAGTGAATGGGCAGTGCTGTTCAGTGCACCCCCTTAGCGAAGGGCACACTGAGCTCTCCACGGACATGCGTAACCATAACGTAGTTCTCAGGGAGATTCAGTGCGAAAGAGAATGCGACAAGACTGGTTCTTTGAATTACCTTTTTGCCAGCTGAGTGAACTGGAGCAACGAAAAATAAAGTGCCTTGCTCAAGGAAACAACGCGCTGCCGGTTATCGAACTCACGACCAATCGCTAACCGATTACCCTAACGACGGAGCCACGCGACTTGACATAACATAAATACCCGTTCATATACCTATACATAGACATACATATAAAATATTCCAGGCTTATATAATACATACACTCATTATAATACATAGATTCATATATAATACATAGACTCATAGACTCATAGACTTATATAACACATAGGCTCATAGACCGTTATATAGAGATTCATAAAGACATGTGTATGAAATATTCTAGGCTTATGTAATACATAGACTCATTATAATACATAGACTCATATATAATGTTACACTGACAGACTCATAGACTTAGATAATACATAGACTCATAGACTTATATAATATATAGACACATATAGACATGCGTATAAAATATTCTAGGCTTATATAATACATAGACTCGTTCACACACATGCATACGCCCGTGCAAGCACACGCGTACATATGCATGCATATGTAAATATACATATACGCACATATATACATATACACACATATATACTTATATGACCTGATCTTCATTTATGTTCCGATCTACATGCGTTAATGCTGAAATATGCTCCAATTGAATACATATACATATATACATATGCTTGCATAAAGGTATATGCTGACTTTATTCATATAACCTTATACCTGAAACGGACACACAAGCACACATACACACAAATATATATGTGTACATACATACATACATACATACATACATACATACATACATACATACATATATATATATATATATATATATATATAGGGAGAATTCACAAAAAAACAAAGACGAAGACAGGTGGTGTAGACAACAAACAGATGTATTAGTTTAACGCTCAGGAAATGAAAAAGTCTTCAACGTTTCGCGCCTATGCTTTTCCACAGAAAGGAACACAGAAAGAAACAAGGAAAGAAAATAAAAAAAAATGTGTAGTGGCTAATATGAATGTTTTTGTATATATATATATATATATATATATATATATATATATATATATATATATATATCCCAAAATACACAGTAATGCACACACATATATAAACACGTTTATATATGTATATATATATATGTATACACATACACACAAACACGCGCACACACATGTATATGTGCTTACTTGTATGTGCTTATGCATATATAAACATACGTCTACATACAGACACGTATAGACAAACAATCACTCACATACACATACATAGACATAATAGACGTACATATAAATACACAATCTTACGTATACATATACATGCAAACATCTATATGTATACATATACACACACATATATATATATACACCTGCATACATATTGCATATACATACATACATACATACATACATACATACATACATTCATACATACATACATATATACATACATATATATATATATAGATATATATATATTATATATATATATATATATAATTATATATATATATATAGGGAGAATTCACAAAAAAACAAAGACGAAGGCAACAAACAGTTGTATTAGTTTAACGCACGGAAGTGAAAAAGTCTTCAACGTTTCGCGCCTACGCTTTTCATTTTACATATACATACATATACCATACTTATGTACATACATATACTATACATATGTACGCATGTTTACACAATTTCACATACCAACGCATGTGAGTTTATGCATTCTTATCGCCCATCTGTTCATTAATGTCAATGTATTCGGATACACCTACGTACATTCATGTTGCTTCATATAATGACATAATTCGCAATTCTTGCATATCAGTTTATTCATCCACGCAAATAGAAGCATATATAAGTACATGCGTTCCAGTATCTGATTAGACGCTTTTATCTATATTACACTCACGTATTCTTTATGAACAACAGTATACAAAATTTTAGACGTAACAGTGACTCAAGTTTAGACTTCATTGTGACATTTTATTGAAGTAACTGCTCCGGTGAATCTGAATGCTGTTTAAATATCATTCCAATACACAGTTGTACTATAATGTAGGTATGTCCTGTAAGTCTTATACTTACATGTTGATACGTAATTTCAGAAATCCTACTCAAAATTTCCCTTTTGCTTCCTTCGTACGTAAATCTCCAGGACGTTTATTACTATTATAAATTTGATCTCCGCTAAAATTAACCATTGGATGTTGTACTCAGTGCTTTATTATTATGTTCCAAATATACTCCATCAATATTGTCATAGTCCTTATTGCCAGGTGAGAATGAACGACATTATGTGTGATACCTAGCCTTAAATTAATTGGCTGTTAAACTTATATAAGATATAGTATTGGTGTGGATATTAGTCGTACGTTTATAAACTTCATTGTTAATTAGGCAGTTTATATATATATATATATATATAATATATATATATATATATATATATATATATATATGTGTGTGTGTGTGTGTGTGTGTGTGTGTGTGTGTGTGTGTGTGTGTGTGCGTGCCAGAAAACCTCATAGAACTAGAAACTCTAATTAACTATTATACTAGTGTAATAAGATTATAAATGAAGACAATTATGCAATATCGATATAATATAAAACAGACAACCACCATAAACCATGAACTCTTTAATAAGTTCTATCTTTATAAACACAAACAAAAACATTGCAACAAAGAACCGAAGTTTCTTCGGAATTTTTATAATTTGGAAATGTAAAGGAAAATTTACAAGAAGTATTCTACACGTTTGTGTGTAGGGCTTATATTATTGCTTTTGAACGGCTTTTATTCTGGTCGGTGAACCCTTACCTGTGCCTTTTCCTCTCCACCGTAATAGTTTGTTTTCTTGTAGATTTATTCTGTTTTATTACAGCCTTTGAATAGTAAAAATGAGTAGAAACAAAGAAAATTACTTTAAAATCTCTACAAATATATAATGCTTTAAAGAAATGATTCCTAGCCTATTTTTTTAAACTCATGCCTTCCTTATTGGAATTTTCCTGTGACTCTCAAGACATTACTGATCCTTTCTTAATATAGGAACAAGGTCTGGAATTTTTGGGGAGGGTGATAATCATTAACATCAATTCCAATGTTCCACAGGTAATTATTTCAGCGAACAAAGTTAATCTCGGTGGAATTTGAAATGTGAATGTAAAGAAGAACGAAATACTGCTAAGCATTTTGTCCGGCGAGCTAACGATTCCGCCAGCTCGCCACTCTGAAGTGAGGTGCTTACAAGCCCTGGACATTAATAAGGAAAAAAGTACATAGATTTTGTAATAAATATTTAATAGTAGAGACAGGTCACTTTTGAAAATATTAAAAATCCTTTAATAAAAATATAATTTGTAAAATTTATCAAACAATAACAACGAAATTTTAGATATATTATTATTATTTTTTGATTATTATTATTATTATTATGAAATTTCTTTGTATGAATATTTAAAAATTGATAATGTGAAATGAAAAAAATTCTGAACAAAATTTTATCATAATATATAAATATCAAAACAATTTTTTCAAAGGTGACCTGTTTTCTACTATTAACGTAATAAACTCCATAAAAATATCATTGTCTATTAATTGCACATTTACTCTTTATTATTACTCTATTCCACAAAAAGAAAAAAATATTTTCTGGGTTTAATAAAACAACAATTTATAATCATACACTGTTTTTTTTTTGATATGGCACACGTAATGAAAAGCTTTTGTTGATGCCCAGAAAATTAATAACTTCCAAGAAATGATTACTTCTTGTGCAGAAATAGAAAATATTTTAGCAAAATAAATAAAAAGAAATCATATTCCTTTTTTACTGTATTTATTCAGTGAGATCCTTGCGACTGAATCAGTTTCAAAAGTTTTTCAATATCAGGATCCGTGGTTGTTAGAGACAAGCGAAAATCACCTCTGCTTACAGTTTCTAAACGATTGCGAGCTTTTGATAGTAAGAAAGACACTCAATGAATGCCTAACAAGACTCGACAAAGAAGTAGAAAGGGCCATGAAATATAGATTTACTTCCGGCCAAAGCAATGCAAATTTCATAGCAAGTTCACTACATGTCCATAAGTTATTGAGCCCATAATTAAATTTAGCTTGAGCAGTTTGAATAATATGCAACTCGTTAAGGTTTTCTTGTAGTCTCATATCAACATTAGTTACGTTTTTCTCAACTGAATCTTGCTCCACCACACCAACATAGAATGTCTGTTTCCAGATCTTTGAACTTAAATTCCTTATCACCGTGCAATTTCTTGAAATGCTCCATGTCTGTACGCTAAGATAATCTTTTGTGGCTTCTTCTCAACAGTATCAAGAGTTGGAAAATGCCCCTACTCCGTACACTCAATATTTATTCTGAATAGATTAAGCTTTTCAAAGCAAACACTAGTAACCTCTTTGCAAATAAAAAGAATTGTATTTTGATCCGGTAGCTGTTTGTTCAGCAAAGTTAGCTTGTTAAATAAATCTGAAAAGAAGTTCTATATTTCACATTTGGTAGCTAAGAATTCTTTCCAAGATGTTTACCATTCATAAACATTTCAACATTGTCCCAAAGTTCCAAGAATTGACGCAGGCAGTTACCTTAGAGATTGTTACCGGATGTGCAAACTTCAAAGCAATATCATAATATTTAATTTGCCCAATGGCAATTCGATACTTTATTCATCAATAACCTATTATCGAAATGTCAGATGAATAAATTTTTCTCTGCATGTATATGTGTGTATATATATATATATATATATATTATATATATATATATATATATATAATATATATATATATAATATATATATATATATATATATATAATATATTATATACATATATATATATATATAGATATATATATATATATATAATATATATATATATATATATATATATATATTAGAAATATTAAAATTACTAAGTCTCTCTAAAGGAGATTACGGCAGCGTTACTGGATATTAATAGTTATCGCCATACTAATATGGCAGTCTATAAATATAAGACTAAAGCTGTCGCTGATTAGCTCCAAGAGGCCATCGCCTCTAGCTAGCTATATGACACACGAACCTGCGTCCATTACAACCTTCGAATTAGTATGACGATAACTATTAATATCCAGTAACGCTGCCGTAATCTCCTTTAGAGAGACTTAATATTTCTATTATTGAAAACAAGTGGATGTATTCCACTGTAATTAGGTAAATAAAATCTTCGAACAGACGGTCAGTAGCGACACCTGCTGGTTCTGACTACGCTGCATTGATAAAGGGCAACAACCCTGAAACATGTCTGCAGATGTCTGACTAGCAAGGTGAAGCGGCTGACCTCCCCTGTTCGAAGGTTGTAATGGACGCAGGTTCGTGTGTCATATAGCTAGCTAGAGGCGATGGCCTCTTGGAGCTAAACAGCGACAGCTTTAGTCTTATATTTATAGACTGCCATATTAGTATGGCGATAACTATTAATATCCAGTAACGCTGCCGTAATCTCCTTTAGAGAGACTTAGTAATTTTAATATTTCTAATATATATATATATATATATTATATATATATTATATATATATATATATATATATATATATTATATATATATATATATATATATATATATATATATGTATATATATATATATATATATATATATTATACATATATATATATATATATACATATATATATATATTATATATATATAGACATATATGCATATATATATACATATATATACATACATATACATGCACGCATATGTATAAACATACACACACACATACTCATATACGTATAGACGTATATATCTATATACGTACATATACTAACATATACATCACTAAATTCGAACAAATTGAGGTAAGAACTACACGTTCAAGAACGGTAGAACCAATCATTGACAACTGTCGCCCCTTTCGACTTTCGACGGAGTGCGATTCCCTGGTTTACGACTAGGTACGATCCCATCGACACTGAGTTGGCCATTAGGGAAATGAAACTGACTGGCAGGTACAAAGTGTACTTCATATTCTGCAGGATACTTCCGGAATCTGTGAATTCAGCTTTAGTGTGCCAGAAATGGAAGACGACCTAATGTAACGAATAACGATTAAAACCTCCAGCCTTATTTGGATGTTCTGTTTAGATCATCTTAAGCTACTGTAAAAATGCAGAGATTCTATCCCGTGTTGACGACGATTGCTAATTAAACACCGAATATATCGGCTGACGAAATTATCATCTGCACTACTGGACAACAATACTGTATTACATGATTTCATCGTTAGTTACGGATCATCAGCGATAGTCAATCTCGCATCGAATATCAGAAAGAAAATCAGTCGAACCGATATAATATAATAATGGCCAAATAGTCAGTGATGTCGCGAAAAGCTGGCGGGCTGTGAATAAATTAGCTATTAGTGACAGTAGAAGTGTTTGTAACGAATAATAAATAGTACATCCAACCAAAATTGGATGCGTTGTATAGATAACGTAACGCTATGTGGCCTAAATTACACGTGGTGTCCCCTAGTAGACAGTTAATACAAGGGATATAATTTATTCATAATATTTAGTGGGATCAGAGATATGAAACTGAAATTAAGGAATGTGGTAAAAGACGTATAGTGTTCATTTACTCTTTTACTTTTTTATTTGTTTCAGTCATTTGACTGTGGCCATGCTGGAGCACCGTCTTTAGTCGAGCAAATCGATCCCAGGACTTATTCTTTGTAAGTCTAGTACTTATTCTATCGGTCTCTTTTGCCGAACTGCTAAGTTACGGGGACGTAAACACATCAGCATCGGTTGTCAAGCGATGTTGGGGGTACAAACACAGACACACAAACTCTCTCTCTTTCTCTCTCACACACACACACATATATATATACATATATACGACGGGCTTCTTTCAGTTTCCGTCGACCAAATCCACTCACGAGGCTTTGGTCGGCCCGAGGCTATAGTAGAAGATACTTGCCCGAAGTTCTTAGAATTTCTAGTCAACCGTAATCATGTATAGGACTATTTCACTGTTTTCAGAATATTTTGTTCTCAATTACTTGGTGTACTTTACAATATCAATCATCCTAGTTGAGAACGGAAATCTAATAGCAGACAGATTTTCAAAATGACTGCATTAGAAGGAAAAATATAGAAAAAAGATCTATTGAAAATTAACATTAAATCATATTAAATTTGAACACGTTTTGAGTTAGTGGATAAACGTGGAGATGCGGAATAAGACAAAGAAGACAAACAGAGTAATATGAAATGCCACAATGATTTACAGGTGATCTAATTTAGCAAACTAAAAAGATCTGATATCTTGGAAAATTGTATAATAAAAATCACTAAAAGGAATTTAAATATATCAAAAGAGTTATAAATGTATTTGATATAGTTGCCCTGAATAGAATACTATATTAGCGTGGGATAAATTGAAAAGAAGTAAAAAAAAAAAGAAACAGAAATTTTACATAGCAGACTTATTACCAGAATGACTTTTTAGTGGGAGATACAAAAGCAGGATTATGCGATCATAATGAAAAATACCGTCGATATGGGCGAAATAACCAGACAGACATTTTAAGAAATACATAGAGTAACTGAATAGAATTATGTTTTTCACCGGCAGCAAGAATGGTTTTAATTGTATTATTTATGAAGTTTTAGTTTTAGGAGAAGAAACACAGATTAGAGTTTGGAAATTTTAAAGTTTAGGAAATAAAATATAATGCTAAAAGGATATTGTGGGCGATTTATTTTGTCTTATTATGTCACGTGAGGCAAGAATACTAAAAAAAAATCAACCAGTGTACAGTAAGAAGAGGACTTGGATACCACACACACACACACATATGTCTATATGTATATGTATTTGATATATGTGTGTGTGTAATTATATATATATGTATATTATATATATATATATATATATATATATATATATATTATATATATATATACAATATGTTACATTACTCGGTAGTCAAGATAAAACTCTGAGTTTCAGATGCCGAAGTGGAAATCCACAACACCATCTCTTCGGTTATCTGGCTATTTGAAAACGTTATGAAAAAATACCGTTAAAAATGAAGGGAAATTACTCTGTTATAACTCTGCTTTGCCTGCGTACTTATACATCGCTCGCATTTTTCGTCATAAAAATTATATAAAAATACATAAAAATATATAAAAATATATAAAAATATATAAAATCTTCTTGGGACATAACACAGAAAGCATGTTCTATCCGTTTTCTTTAGGGGACCAAAAACGTAACAGAAATTTAGTCACATGGGGCATGATCCGAAAAGCTCTGTCCTTGTATTTAGACATGTGGTAGGGTCTAAGCTGCTTTTCCAGATAAGCCATCTCTCCATGTCGCATAAACCGCACCTTCCGCTGCCGTTAGTATAGGGCTTACATCTGGCCAAAATCTTCCATTGTATGTTATAATCGACACCTTTATCTCTTAAAGACCAAATATGATTGGATAATTGTGTCGCTTTTCTTTTGTTCCAGTGCCTAAAGCTCAAAGTGTGGTTATTGAACATGGCCTTGAAATTACCCTCTGTCAGGCCCACGTATTTCTTCGTCGAAACGGTGTCTTTAGTGGTTATAGAGTTTACGGTAGCTTCATATATGATGGTCTTGGACATGCAAGAGCTAATACGACCTTTTTGGGATTATCGCCTAACATCGGTTGAGGACTCTCACAAACAAAAGAATCTAATATGGACGCATATCACATAGATTATTCTATGAAAAATATACCGATCCCATCAAAGGATTTTTACTCTAAGAAACTTCTGCAAAAAATTACTGATGTAATTAAGCGTATGAGATGGAAGGCTTTCTTTTTTGACACAGAAGCGAACACCAAGGAAAACATTTGCTATCGGATAAAATCCAAAAAATTCCCTCCTAGGATTAAAGGCTTGGAAGATTTCGAAGCGGACCTGCTGAAGATCATGAGCAAAATAAAGTTTCGTAAGTCTTTTAACAATTTCCAACATAAATTGAAAAAATATTGATCATATAAAAAGCTCCAAGAAAAAAGCACTTTTTTCGGATAAAACCAAGAACTTATACCTGGTAGATAACAGCAAATACACACAACTCTTACACAACAGCATCATTAATAATTATACTAAGGCTAGGGCACAGACATATAACGAAATTAATAAAGAAGCTAGCGTCATCGCCGCTAAACTTAAATTAGATAAAAAATAGAAACCCTCCCCCAAAAAGAGGCCTTTATTACTATTAAAGACCACAAAGAAAACTTCCTTTCCAACCCTAATGTAGGCTTATCAACCCAGCCAAGTCAGAACTAGGGATTATTAGCAAAGAAATTTTAGATAAAATAAATACGAAAATTAAGACCGATACTAGGCTAGTGCAATGGTCCAATAGTATAGAAGTCGTAGACTGGTTTAAAGCTATTAAGAATAAGAAAAAAGCGAGGTTTACACAATTCGATATTGTGATTTTTATGCCTCTATCTCTAAAGAACTGCTAGATAAAGCTAATCTAATCTTCGCTAGTGACTTCATAGAAATTAGTACCAATGATAAGGATATAATCTTCCATGCTAGAAAGACATTACTTTTCAGTGAGAATGCAAAGTGGGTAAAAAACACCGACACGGAGGGCGCTTTCGATGTGAGCATGGGTTCATATGATGGGGCAGGCATCTGTGATCTAATTGGACTCTTTCTCCTAGATACCTTCGGTAAGACATTCCCTAACGTACATTTCGCCATCTACAAAGATGATGCCCTCGCCTTAACAGCTAATACAAATGGACCAGCACAAGATCGTTTTAGGAAGGATATTATCCAGTTAATGAAACACTTCGGACTTAGTATAACTATAGACACTAACCTGACGGTTGTCAATTTCTTAGACGTTTCCTTAGATCTAATGATAATATTTATAAGCCTTATAGGAAGCCCAATGATAGACTAAGTTATATTAATGTAGGTTCATGCCATCCCCCTATAGTATTCAAAAATTTAGTTAAAAATATTAGTAAGAGGATTTCTAGCCTCTCATCTAATGAGGACATCTTCAATAGCGTTGCCCCAGTTTATAATAAAGCTTTAAAAGTTAGTGGTTTTAGCGAAAAAATAAAATATACACCTATCACCAGCCCAACAATAAGGAAAAGGAATAATAGAAATAGGAAGGTCATCTGGTTTACGCCCCCTTACTCACCCGAGGTGGCCTTCAATATAGGTAAATATTTCCTAGCACTGATAGATAGACATTTTCCAGTTAACCATGCTTATAGGAAACTCTTTAATAGACACAATTTAAAAATTAGTTTTAGTTCAACTACCAATTTTAAAAACATAATCAATCATAACATACAAAAAACACAAGAAGAAAACAGCTGTTCATGCAGGAATAAAGAATTGTGCCCGCTACATGGAGCTTGCATGTCCAAGACCATCATATATGAAGCTACCGTAAACTCTATAACCACTAAAGACACCGTTTCGTTTCGACGAAGAAATACGTGGGCCTGACAGAGGGTAATTTCAAGGCCAGGTTCAATAACCACACTTTGAGCTTTAGGCACTGGAACAAAAGAAGCGACACAATTATCCAATCATATTTGGTCTTTAAGAGATAAAGGTGTCGATTATAACATACAATGGAATATTTTGGCCAGATGTAAGCCCTATACTAACGGCAGCGGAAGGTGCGGTTTATGCGACATGGAGAGATGGCTTATCTGGAAAAGCAGCTTAGACCCTACCACATGTCTAAATACAAGGACAGAGCTTTTCGGATCATGCCCACATGTGACTAAATTTCTGTTACGTTTTTGGTCCCCTAAAGAAAACGGATAGAACATGCTTTCTGTGTTATGTCCCAAGAAGATTTTATATATTTTTATATATTTTTATATATTTTTATGTATTTTTATATAATTTTTATGACGAAAAATGCGAGCGATGTATAAGTACGCAGGCAAAGCAGAGTTATAACAGAGTAATTTCCCTTCATTTTTAACGGTATTTTTTCATAACGTTTTCAAATAGCCAGATAACCGAAGAGATGGTGTTGTGGATTTCCACTTCGGCATCTGAAACTCAGAGTTTTCTATCTTGACTACCGAGTAATGTAACATATTGTATAGATAAATTTCCTCTATTTACATAATATTGAGGTCTCTTTCTTTCTTTTGTTATCTTACTTCCGTTTTATCAATATATATATATATATATATATATATATTATATATATATATATAATATATATATATATATATATATATATTTGTATACATACATATGTACCGATATATATATACATATATATGCACGGATATATTTACTAGTACCTATACGTATATATGTGTGCGTATATACATGTGCGTGTGTGTGTGTGTGTATATGTAATTAAAATCTTTTCAAAAAATCGATCCAGTCTCAATAAAGATGTTTTTAAAGGTTATTAACTGCTTCAAAAATGCTTAATTTAACAGAATGTCAGTAACCTTTGGAAAAGAAGTTTGTATACAGTGCGTATTTTATGTCTACTGAGAACTTTGTGTGTAAGCGATTTCGCTAATCAAATTTTCAAGCACGTTTTCTTGGCTAATGTGTATAGAAGTCGTTTTTTGTAATGATAGTCAATATTTCTGGTTTAGTTTCGGATATAGAATTCTCCTTTTATCTTTCGTAGTTGATCATTTTCATCTTTTATTTTGTAAAAGGGGAATACTTTACATTTCCCATTTGCACAAATGTCTAAATGTTTACAACATGGACCATTTGTAATAGATGAATCTGTAATTTGTTGTCTATGTACGTTCATACTGCTAGTTAGTGTTGTTCTTGTTTCCCCAATGTAATTCTCGTTACATTGTGCATTGTGTTGCACTAGATGAAATTTTTTGCTCCCACAACGAAGGTCTCCACAACTTGTTACCAGCATTATTTCTTTCTCCGATGTGAATCTCGCCTTTGTAAGGAGTCTCTTGAGATTTTGGTGGTTGTCTTCGGCTGTTGATGATTCGTAATTTTTTTTTAATTATTGCTCGGACATTGGATAACTGACATAGAATCGGGTTGTATCGTTTGGCTGAATGCAGGATGTTGTGGTTCCTAGTATTATGGGTTACTACAAACGGAATATTTCTATTTCTATTTTCGTTTTCATTCTCGGTGTGAGTATTTCTTAATAAGACAGAGATCGGGATTTCTTTTTCTTCGGTTAAGCAGGATTTATTATATTTTTTGGGTGGGGTAGGGGAGGCAGGGGAGGGGGTTATTTCTGTTTTTGAAGGAACGTATTTAGTTCTACCAGTGAATTGTTTTCTCTATCTGTGTCTGTAACTATTGAGTACATAAATCTTACTATACTGAATGGTATGTTTCTTTTCATATATGTATCTATGTATATACACTTAAAAGGATAGAATCAAAATGTTTATATCAGTGGCCTATCACATAAAAATGACCGTATAGGTAAAATTAATTTTTTAAGTATATAATTATAAAAATATAATCAAGGGCTACTGAAAGACCATCCCCCATGCGCTAGAAGTAGATGTAAAATACTTACAATCCACACTAAGATTTGTTCTCTATGTTCAACCACAAGTCGAATAATTTTGAATATTTTCTTGTTTATTTGAATATTTTCTTGCTTATTTCCTCGCATGTGGTTGAATATAGAGAATAAATCTTAGAGTGAATTGTAGGTATTTGACATCTACTCCAAGCCCAGGCGGCTGGTCTTTCCAGCAGGTCTTAATTATAATTATATTTTTATAATTATATACTTGAAAAATAATATGTATATATATATATAATATATATATATATATATATATCATACCTCTAATCTAATACTATACACACACGCACACACACACACACGCACACACACACACACATAAATATACATACAAATATATATGTATATATTTATACATATACATACATATATATGTATATATAAATATGTATGTGTGTGTGTATATATATATATATAACAAATAAAAGACAGACGATGGAATATACGAGAATATATTATTAATCACAACTACCAGGTGTAAACCATTCTTTTTATTATCCATTATATCTACATACATGTACATCTATCTATCTATCTATCTATCTATCTATCTATCTATCACCTATTGGCTAAACGTGTTCTGCCATCATTCGCACAAATGCATTCTCCTTATGCTTAAACACGCCTGCCTTTAATAAGCCCTTTTAGTTTTTAACATTTATTTCACAGGCGGTGCTCCAGCATGGCCGCAGTCAAATGACTGAAACAAGTAAAAGAGTAAAAGAGGAAAAGAGTAACCGTGTTAATCGCAAGCTACACTCTAATCTGCCTACATTTCTTCCTCTGACGAAGGAAGTGTACCTTCGAACTCACTAATGTATTTTTCATATGTCAATCAAATACAGATTATTTTATGCTTGTTATGATATTTAAGCCAGTTGTAGCTCCCTTACTCCTTGAAAAAAATTCAGTTTGATACGACATTTTGTAGTTCACCGACCAGATACCTCTGTGACTCCCACTTCTGTTTTAGTATTGATTCAACTCTGCCTCCATTTATTTTTCTATTTCCCCATCTTTTTATACATCTGAAGCATTACTCCAAGCTGTAATGTAACCCTGTTCTTTTTCTTGTGTTTCTTTCAGTCATCGGATTGCTGCCATGCTGGAGCACCACCCTGAAGAGTTTAGTCGAACAAATCGACGCCGGTATTTATTATTTTTTAAAGTCTCGTACTTATACTCGCGGTATCTTTTGCTGAATCGCTAAGTTACAGAGACATAAAAAAAAACCCTAACACCAATTGTCACATGGTGGGAGTGAGGACAAAGAAACACACACACACACACACAAACACACACACATATATAGGACAGGCTTACGTACAGTTTCCGTCAATGAAATTCAATAACAAGGCATCGGTCGACTCCGGAGCTATGGTAGAAGACACTTGCTCAAGGTGGAACGCAGTGGGACCGAACCCGGAACTACGTGGTTGTAAAGTGAGCTTTTTAACCACACTACCACGTCTGCGCCTATGCAAAATATTTTCTTCAGTATATCTTAATACAATCTAAAACTCGGAAGAAAAGACAGCTATTGTTCTTTTATTAATTATTCATCCGAAAAACATTTATATTACTCTCCAAATTGTATTAGTTTGTCTAAGTTGTCCCTTCCCCAGTGCTATAATCCTTGTAGTAGACCGCTTTATATAGCAACGAACTCATCATCTTAAGTATGACGAAACACCACCTACATCGTTCTACCAAAAGTATTGCCATTCCCTCTTACGAATTAGTTATGAAAGTACTTTTATAGAAAACAAGGCGGCTGGTCTTTCCAGTAGCCCTTAATTATAATTATATTTATATTTTAATATTTATATACTTGAAAAATATATATATATATATATATATATATATATATATATATATATATATATATATATCATAGTCTTGTTATCTAATACTACACATACACACACACATATATACACATACATATACATACATATATATATATATACATACATATATCATCTTTTGCAAAAGTCATTAACCTACTACTACTACTACTACTCGATGGAGCTGGGGTCATCCAAGGTTAGTAGTCTTAGAGGCGCCATCGTGCGTAGAGCCGACAAGGTCTCCCAGTGCTCACGTCCAGGTAGCTGGTGCGCGGCCTGCCACGGGGACACTTCCAGCCCGCTGCTGTTTCGTCGAACGAAAGTAAAGTCCTGAACGAAAGTAAAGTCCTGGAAAATAAGAGTCTCCAAACTGCTTCCATACAGAATTAAAATCGAATTATATAAGCTTAAAACCAACACAAACATTTTTGCATAATTCAATACAACTAAAAATCTGTACGAGATAAACCATAGATTCCTCTCAACTTCCTAAAACAACATGCTTAAAAAAAAAAAGAATAACTTTGCTGAACATTTGTCACCGATGTAGATATTGAAGACAAGGGCCGAGTTTAGAACTACAAAATCTATAGTTCACTTCTAAGGGCCATGAAGACAATTCACACAATCTTAGAAAAATTATTGGCATCATTAGCAAATACATTCTAGTCACGCGGTCCTCAATCATTTTAATATCCAGGGCCAAATCTAAAACCTGGATTTTTTAGAGGAACGCACCCACCAACAAAAATGCAAGTCAATTAAAGAAAAAATTATTGTATTTATAGAGAGAAGATCGTTGAGGGCTGCCGGAAGGATGCTTGAGGACCGCATGTGACCCTGGGAGCTGCCGTTGGGAACTGCTGTTCTAGACTGTGTAATTCTTAAACTCGTCAGTTTCCTTAAAGGGTTAAAGAGTAAAGACTCCCTTCGGTTATGAAGGGCTATGGGATTGCACCCTAAGAAGTTCCCCACCGAGGTTGTTCGTGGAAGACCAGCAGTCGCCCATGTATACCAGCCTCCCCTATCCACGTTACCGATGTTATCCAAGGGAAAGTCAAAGGCTAATACAACTTGGCAGCTGTGACGTCGCAACTTATTTCTATAGATGAGTGAACTGGAGCAACGTAAATTAAAGTGTCTTGCTCAAGAACACAACACACAGCCCGGTCCGGGAATCGAACTCGCTACCTCATGATTGTGAGCCCAACGCTCTAACAAGTGAACCATGCGCCTTCACATAGTTTCCCACTTATTCCTCTGAAATAACACGAATTCTGTGACTGATTGGTTTAAATTGTTCCCTACCAAAAGCAATCCAATTCGATATTTAAGTCTATTATCTCACCTCTAGTTTTGACAGCGTGAAAGCGCGTGACTTGGTAGTGAGGGTCTTCGGATTACGATCGTAGCATCGCGAGTTCAATTCCCGGCGACGTCTTGTGTCCTTGAGCAAGACACTTTATTTCACGTTGCTCCAGTTCTCTCAACTGGCAAAAATGAGTTGTATCTGTAGTTCAAAGGGCCAGCCTTGTCACACTCTGTGTCACGTTGAATTTCCCTGAGAACTACGTTGAGGGTATACCTTTTGTGGAGTCCCCAGCCACTTGCATGTTAATTTCACGATCAAGCTGTTCCGTCGATTGGATCAACTGAAACCCCGATCGTCGCAACCGACGAAGTACCAATGGTAGTTTTGACGGTATTCATCTTCGAAAAACGACTCTCACCTATCACAGACTCTGGTTTTCAACATGAAATTATACACCAGAAAATTTATACTATAATTTGTTTAAAATATTCTGATGTACCTTTCGACATTTAGCATGGGATCTAGAGTTCAAACTCAACGATACACGCATATCATAAAAAAAATCGCACCTTAAATTATTTTTATTCATTCCCAAAATATTCTTTTCTACTCTAAGCACAAGGCTCGAAATTTTTGGGGAGGGAACCAGTCGATTAGATCGACCCCAGCAGGCAACTGTACTTAATTTATTGACCTCGAAAAGATGAAAGGTAAAGTCGACCTCGGCGGAATTTGAACTCAGAACGTAAAGACAGGCTAAATACCTATTTCTTTACTACCCACAAGTGGCTAGACACAGAGAGGACAAACAAGGACAGACAAAGCGATTAAGTCGATTATATCGACTCCAGTGCGTAACTGGTACTTATTTAATCGACCTCGAAAGGATGAAAGGCAAAGTCGACCTCGGCAAATTTGAACTCAGAACGTATCGGCAGACGAAATACCGCAAAGCATTCCGCCCGGCGTGCTAACGTTTCTACCAGCTCACCGCCTTCATTCCCGAAATATTGTTTATAGATGATGGCCTATTTGTTTTATTTGGTAATCATACTATCTTTCTCTTTCGCCGAGCCACTAATTTAGGGGATGTAAACACACCAACATCGATCGTCTTGCAATAGTGGGGGGATAAACACAGATACACAAAGACACACACATATATACGACGGGCTTCTTTCAGTTTCCGCCTACCAAATCCAATCACAAGGCTTTTGTCGGCCTGAAGCTATAGCAGAAGACACTGTGAGACTGAACCCAGAACCATGTAGTTAGGAAGCAAGCTACTTACCACACAGCCACGCCTGCACGTATATATAGGGCTTCTTTCAGTTTCTGTCAACTAAAGTCCGAGACTATTGTAGAAGACCGTTGCCCAAGATTCTACGCTGTGGAATTGAACCTGGAACCATGTGGTTGGGAAGCAAACTTCTTAGCTCAGAGCCACACCTATGTTAAAACAGCAAAAAGAGAAATTCCGAAAAAAATATTCACGAGTTTAAAAAATTTAGCATTAATCATCATAAATGAGCTTGATTCTAAAGTCGTTATCATCTTTTCACTGAATCTTAACAATCTCCTGTTCATCTACACAGAAAACACGAAGCACTGCATTAGAGCCACAACCATCGAATAAATATATATAAAAAAAAAAAAAATTTAAGTCGCAACAATATCTCTTAAAACGAACAAGTTTTTATAAGCAAGTTTTAAGTATAATATTGCCCTCAAACTAAGATTATCTGCCAAGGTACACCATATTGACAACATCAATTTGAAAACATTTTCCAATATTTTTCGACTCACTAATTTCATGATTAATAGGTTTTTGTTGTGACTGTGATTAATCGAATATAAAATTCATTTAACTTTATATACTTGTACAAAGGTTCATGTATTTAATATATTTACCCTGGTTTTCAATATTTTAAATTAAAACCGCCTTATCGGCGGATGAGTTAGCACTGTTTGTACAGATCTAGATAATAATCATTTATTGTTGCAAGCGCTAACATTAAAGAGAAGAAATGCAGAACGTGCGGACTATTAGCAAAACAGCCAACCTATGTTGCTCAGATAATGTTTGTTACTAAAGAATGGATTAAAGTTTCAAACCAGGATAACTCCTTTGATCCTTAATTTTCTGAACTTTTCTTTCTCTGATCTATATAATAACCGTTATATCCTTGTTATAGCGTCTCTCTTGATGTTTCTTTTCTTTTTTTTTTTTTTACAGAGGAAGTATTTCTATGTGATGGGCAGTTTGTGAAAGATTCTTCCGATGTAAGACCTGCCACATTCATTACCAGTTATATGATAGACAACGTCGCGATCGTAACCACACTTCCATATTGTCAATGGGGTGACTGACTGGCATGCAAGTATTGCTATCAAATAAATGAGTCAAATTTTCGACAAGTATCTTCTCAAGGAAGTTCCAGTCTGTACTAGTAGCATATTCAATCCCATTTCATGGATCTTGACGGTTTGCAACCATCTGTCATTAAAGTATAATTAAAATACAATTGCAGCTATCGGAATTTGAGGGTTATATTACTACGTTGGTATTTAGTGAAGGATGCTAGGTAGTCATTGTCAAGTAACATCCAATTCATTGGGACTCCTTAGTGTATGTAGCTGTGTTTTCTACTTACTCTTTTACTTGTTTCAGTCATTTGACTGCGGCCATGCTGGAGCACCGCCTTTATAGTCGAGCAAATCGACCCCAGAGCTTATTCTTTGTAAGCCTAGTACTTATTCTATCGGTCTCTTCTGCCGAACCGCTAAGTTACGGGGACGTAAACACACCAGCATCAGTTGTCAAACGATGCTGAAGGGACAAACAGACACACAAACATATACGACGGGCTTCTTTCAGGTTCTGTCTACCAAGTCCACTCACAAGGCTTTGGTCGGCCCGAGGTTATAGTAGAAGACACTTGCCCAAGGTGTCACACAGTGGGACTGAACCCGGGACCATGTGGTTAGGAAGCAAGCTACTTAAAACACAGCCACTCCTGCGCCAATGAAGGAAAAGGAATATGAGACACAAAGCTATAAGATTGCTCTAAAGAAACAAGACAAGGATTTCCCCACCTAAAGACATTTTAAATATTAAAGACTAATATTCACAAACAAATCTAGAAGTAAGTATGGACGGATTGAATGGGAAAAGCAATAAGATTACAAAAGATGAAGACATGAGGTAAAAACATCGTTGCATCAGTCATGTATATATAAAATTTTTTCAGAAGGCACGTGGTTTAATATCTAGGGTATTCGGCTCGCGATCGCACGGTCGTGTCAGCGCGTTGTCTCTGAGGCAAGACACTTTATTTCACATCTCCCCAGTCCTCTCAGCTGGCAAAAATCAGTGGTACCCGTAGTTCGAAGGGCCAACACTGTCACATTCTGTGTGACGCTAAATCTCCTTAAGAACTACACGAAGCATGCTCGTGTTTGTGGAGTACTCAGCCACTTGCTCATTGATTACACAATCAAGCTCTTCCGTTGATCGTGTCAATTGGAGCCCTCATCGTCGTAACCGACGGAGAGTCAGGATATAATGTCTTATTTCGTATCTAAGCGATCTTGGCTCTATTAGAGAGAGCTGATCAGCAAACCTCCAAAGACAACTTTTCTGTAGAAGCTGACAATATCGATTTCTGTAGATACAAGACCAGTAGTTTTGAGGGGGAGGGGATGGGGTAAATCGTTACCAGCGACCTCAGTATTTGACTCGTACTTCATCTTATCGCACCCGGAAGGATAAAAGGTAAAGTTTGATCTTGGTGGGATTCAAAATTAGAAGGTGAAAGAAGAGCCGGAAGTAATACCGAAAGGTATTTTGTCCTACGTTCTAACGATTCTGCAAGATCAATTAGAAATAATGGAGCGTATCGTCTGTGACTTTGAGTTTGAATTCGAGAAGAGAGAGAGAGAGAGAGAGAGAGAGAGAGAGGGAGGGAAAGGGAGAACGAGAGAGAGGGAGGGAGGGATAGGGAGAACGAAAGAGAAAGAGCGACAGAGATAGAGAAAGGGGAGAGAGAGAGAGAAGAGGGAAAAGAGTGGGAAAAGGAGAGAGAGAGAAGGAGAGTGAGAAAGTGATTGAAAGAGAGAGAGAAAGAAAGACAGAAATAGAGAAAGGAAAGGGGAGAGAGAGAAGAGGGAAAAAGAGTGGGAAAAGGAGAGAGAGAGAAGGAGAGTGAGAAAGTGAGAGAAAGAGGGACAGAGATAGAGAAAGAAAAGGGAAGAGAGGGGAAGAAGAAAAAAGAAGGAAAAAAAGAGAGCGAGTAGGAAAGAAAGAGAAACAGAAACAGAAAGAGAGCGAAAGAGTGGGAGAGAGAGAGAAGAGGGAAAGAAAGAATGTAAAAGAAGGAAAGAAAGAAAGGGAAAAAGAAAGACAGAAGGAAAAGGAGAGACAGAGAGAGCCAAAGAGCGAGAGAAAGAGTGAGAAAAAAGAAAGAGACAGAAAGAGACAGAAAGAGAGAGAGAGAGAGAGAGAGGGGGAGATACAGAAGGGGAGAGAGAAACGGAGAGAAAAGGAGGGGAAGGAAAGAAACGTTTTGTTGTCGAGACGCTTCATTTTAACGACTGTGTTTATCGAAGACATTATTGAGCAAATTCATATATGCTAATTACCTACTTAGAAGACGTCAAGCATGACAATGTCGTTTACGTATATGGAGAAAATAGCGCAAGAATACAAGCTGTTAAGCGTAGTTCGTTCTAAGCTGGTCTATAATACGCAATGCAAAATAAATCAGACTTGATTCTGTATTATTTTACTCTTTTACTTGTTTCAGTCATTTGACTACGGCCATGCTGGAGTACCGCCTTTAGTCGAACAACTCGACCCCAGGACTTATTCTTTATAAGCCTAGCACTTATTCTATCGGTGTCTTTTGCCGAACTGCTAAGGTACGGGGACGTAAACACACCAACATCTGTTGTCAAGCGATGGTGGAGGGAAAACACAGACACCCAATACATACATACGTATATATATACGTATGTATGTATGTATTGGGTGTCTGTGTTTTCCCTCCACCATCGCTTGACAACCGATGTTGGTGTGTTTACGTCCCCGTAACTTATATATATATATATATATATATATATATATATAATATATATATATATTATATATATATATATATATTATGAGTAATGTTAAGACAACAAAAGAATGAATGAGGTCACGATAATATGTAAATAGAGGAATTTATCTGTAATATAATATGTGACAATTATTCGGTTGCCATAATAAGACTCCGAGTTTCGGATGTCGGGGCGGAAACCTGCTTCAGCATCTCGTCAGTTATCGAGGCAATAAAAAAATGGTATTTGATTGCCTCGATAACTGACGAGATGTTGGAGCAGGTTTCCGCCACGATATCCGAAATTCGGAGTCTTATTATGACAACCGAATTTTCACAGATTATATTACACACACATATATATATGACGGGCTGCTTTCAGTTTCCGTCTACCAAATCTATTCACAAGATTATGGTCGGCCCGAGGCTATAACAGGAGACACTTGCCCAAGTGCCACGCAGTGGGACTGAACTCGGGACCATGTGGTTGGGAAGCAAGTTTCTTACCACACAGCCAAGGCCAGTTTTTCTCAAAAGTTTTTCACCTATAGATCCCTTTCATTCCTATTTTATTCAGATTGGCCCTCTTAGCCAGTCGATGCTTAAAGAATCTTATATTCTTTTATTATTAAATATTATTAGGATAATAATATTAAGAAAATTCTTAAAATATTTTGTCAATTTATTGCAGATTAATTTTAACAACAAAATCATATCTAGATTCCCAAGGAACATATAGATCCCGGTTGATAATCACTGTCATAGATATATCGATATAGTTATTATATCGATAATGGTCAGGAGTTGGAGCTAGATGTCTGAGGATGTGAAGCGGAAGCAGAGGTTTTAAGAAACGGTTTGGTCTGTAATCATTTTGACAGGTGGGAGAGCAGGTACAGACGTGTGTGAAAGCGCGAAAGCGTGAAAGAGAGAGAGGATGTGTGTGATAAACGTGTGTCTTATATTTACGTGGAGTAGTGGGGTTAAAAATATTTACACTGCTAATAATGTCCTTGGAGCTTGTATGTGTGTGTGTGTGTTTGTGATATCAGTCTCTCCACTTTGCAGAACATTTTTCTCTGTATTACTGATATATTAAACCAAGGTTTAATATGTATGTACGTACGTATGAATGTAATTACCATATATATATATATGGCTGAAACAAGTAAAAGAGTAAAAGAGTAAAAGAGTATATATATATATATATATATATATATATATATGACAACATAACGTGACAGTCCCGTAAGGGAATTACACCACTGCTGTTTAGCCCTTGGAAGCATCGACGCTTCCTATCGGACTTGACACATTTCCTGTGTCCTTATATTTGCGAAGGGGAGGCAAGCATCCCCACCAGCTAGGATTCACACCTGATATTTCCTCTTCCGCTTGCAATTCCACATTCTCCTTTTTTAACTCCTCTGTCAAAGCCTCCATTCCTTCCTCCAGTGTTATCGTCTTCTCTTGTATTTCTTTTTGAGGACACACATCCTGGCTGCGAACGAATTACAGTTGGTAGAAATAATTGTCTAGAAGGAAAATTTGAGGAAATACTACGACAGCTTCAAGAAGGAAGGAGACTGTCTGAGAGTTACACTACCTGAAGACGAAGTGAAAGAAGCGGAGAAAAAAATCATAACATACAGAACATGGAATGTGGTCTCAAAGAGAATAGAAGTAGCAGAGGTGGAAGAGATTAAGAAATGTCTACAGGAAATAAAATGAACAATTACCTTCTACAATAGAGGTAGAAAATACGCTACGGTAGACGTTCGTTTTGAAAATGAAGATGAAGCGAAGAAGAGCGCAATGACAGTGTTGAGATCGGAAAAATGGGTTCTACTTCCTAGTTATTGTGAAAAAAGAGCAGTGAGGATACGAATAAGCAAGATCCCACCGGAACTTGATACCGAAAGAATAGTAGCTGCAATAATCTACAACTGCAAAGAGAGCGTGGACATTCTTAGGGTGGAGAAGTCGAAAGAAATAAACTGGTGGGGTTATGCGGTGCAAGCTTCAGTCCACATAACCATGCCAGATTTGTATAACATCCCGGAGGAGTTGGTGTTCACCGACGAGACACGACTGAGTGTCGTGGTGGAGGGGAGACCTCCAGTGTGTTATAAATGTAAGAGCAGAGGGCACATGAAGGATGTGTGTCCTCAAAGAGAAATACAAGAGAAGACGATAACACTGAAGGAAGGAATGGAGGCTTTGACAGAGGAGTTAGAAAAGGAGAATGTGGAATTGCAAGCGGAAGAGGAAATCGTGACAACAGATAATGTGGAAAGTGGCGACGAGTTAGTGAAGGAGAAAGAAAAGGAAAGAACAGAAAAAAAGAGGATAGAAAGCGAACACGGGTGGAATCACCACCCAAAGACCAAAAAAAAGAAAAAAAACTAAAAAAACTATAATAAAGATTTTAACTAGCAGGTTCACAATCCTGGGCTGATGACGGGTAAAGACCCAGAAACATGCATGTTCTCAGGTGTGAATCCTATCTGGTGGGGGTGCTTGCCTCCCCTTCGCAAATATAAGGACACAGGAAATGTGTCAAGTCCGACAGGAAGCGTCGATGCTTCCAAGGGCTAAACAGCGGTGGTGTAATTCCCTTACGGGACTGTCACGTTATGTTGACAGTATACAACCACTCTATCGCGCTCCACCACCGCTCATGTCTCTTTGAGACATTTAGAAATTCAATATTTCTAATTATATATATGACCTTATCCTTATTTATATATATATATATATATATATACATACACTTATATACCACCGCCACCATCACCAACATCACCACTACCACCACCACCACCATCATCATCCTCATCTTCCTCCTCCTCCTCCTCCTCCTCCTTCTCCTCCTCATCATCATCATCACTACATCATTTTTTTCTTCACTCACTAAAAGATTGTTTATACCTTCCAGACAGTAATAAAAGCAATAAATCTACTACCCCCTCCCTCACATTCTCCCACTCTCTCTCCTTTTCTTTCTTTCTTTCTTTGCAGACATTTTGAAGCTGATTAAATAATTATTGACGTGTTGAGTTATTTGTTTGTCAGTAAGGTGTGTAATGTATGAGGACAATATTGTGTGTGTGAAGGTGGGTGGGTGGATGCCTGAGGGGTACGGTATAGGGTGTGGTGAAGAAGGAGGGAGACGGACAAAAAGGGAGGGAGAGAGAGAGAGAGAGAAGTGGGAAGAGAGACAGGGTAAGTGAGAAAGAGATAGTGCACAAGAAAGCGAAGAGAGAGAATGAGAGACAGAAAGAGAGAAAGAGAGGGAGAGAAAGTGATAAAGAAAGTGAACAGAGAAAGAGAGAGAGAGAGAGGGAAAGAGAAGGAGAGAAAGTGAGAGAAAGAGAGAGGGAGGAGAATGTGAAAGAATTGTAGTCGTATAATGAAGAAGTTTTAGGCGCGCTGAAAGCAAGAGGATTGGGAGAGAGAGGGAGAGAGAGTGGAAGGGAGAGGAAGAGAGAATGAGAGAAAGAGAAGGAGCGAGAGGGAGGGAAAGGGAGGGAGAGGGAGAGTGGAAGGGAGAGGAAGAGAGAGTGAGAGAAAGAGAAGGAGAGAGAGGGAGGGAGAGGGAGAGAGAGTGGAAGGGAGAGGAAGACAGAGTGAGAGAAAGAGAAGGGAGGAGAGGGAGGGAGAGGGAGATAGGAAGAAGGAGGGAGAGAGAGAGGGCAGGAGGAGAATGAGGCAGAGAAGTGTGAAGGATGGGGGAAGATGCCAACTTATTGATTATTAGTATTTGCCTTAAACCTCTGATTTTTTTTTCTTAAAGCAATCATTAAGAATAATCTTCATTTGCTTGTTGATTTCTTGTTGTTGCTGTTGTTATTGCTGTTATCGTTGTTGTAGTTGTTCCTGCTGTTATTGCCATTGCTATTGTTGTTGTTGTTTCTTGTTGCTTCCATTATAGTGCTTACTCACAGAGTTATTGTTACCGTTGTTCTTGCCATTCTTAGTTATTATTATTATTATTATTATTATTATTATTATTATTATTATTATTATTATTATTGAGTGAGTGACACTGGGGTAAAATATACGAAGCCCAATATACCCATCATGACTACCCGTCTGATAAGGGTACACCAGGCACATGCATCACAACCATATGTGCGCGACGTGGTGATCTCATATCAAGATAAACAGCACATGACCTTGCAGGTGGGGCCCAGTTAGAATTTTCTTCAGGTCGAGTAGCCCATCCTGCTCAAAAGGTCCCTGAATAAGGGTTGTTTAAGGATGTTGAAAGAACCACCCATGTTTCCAGAGGTGAATTAGTCAAACCCCCAAAGAATCCCTCTCAACACATGGCTATGATGCTCCCCCACTACTTCTGCTCGTGATCAGAGATGCACATATCGTCAGCCACTAAGGGACATGCTCAACTGGTTAAAGTCAAACAACTGACAAGCAAATCTGTGGTATTGAGCAGAAAATGTTGCTGTAGCCCATCTTTTATACCAAGACAAAACAATGTACATGATAACACTTCCAATCAGTTAAGATCAGAAGCCATGAGAGCCACTGCCTGGTACTGCATCAGGGCATTTATTATTATTATTATTATTATTATTATTATTATTATTATTATTATTATTATTATTATTATTATTATTATTATTATTATTATTATTACAGCTGCTATTAAGGTGGTGAAGTGGCAGAGTAGTTAGCACGCCGGGCAGAATGTGTAGCGGCATTTTGTTTGCTTTTTACATTCTGAGTTCAAATCTCTTCGAGGGCGACTTACCCTTTCGTCTTCTCGGATCGATAAAATAAGTACCAGTTGAACACTGGAGTCGATGTAATTGTCTCATCCCCTTCCCTCAAATTTCAGGCTTCCTGTCTTTAGTAAAAAGGATTATTATCGTTAGCACGCCGGACGAAACGCTTTCCTTAGCGGCATTTCGTCCGTCTTTACGTTCTGAGTTCAAATTCCGCCGGGGTCGACTTTGCCTTTCATCCTTTCGGGGTTGATAAATTAAGTATCTTTTGCCTACTGAGGTCGATCAAATCGACTGGCCCCCTCCCCCAAAATTTCAGGTCTTGTGCCTATAGCAGAAAGGATCATCATCATCATCATCATCATCATCATCATCATCATCACGTTCTGAGTTCAAATTCTGCCGAGGTCAACTTTGCCTTTCATCCCTTCGGGGTCAATAAAATTAGTACCAGCTGCGCGCTTGGGTCGATGTAATCGATTTAATCCCGTCCTTCAAATTTTAGGCCTTGTGCTTCCAGTAAAAAAGATTATTATTATTATTATTACTAAGGGGGCGAGCTGGCAGAATCGTTAGTAGGCCGGGTAAAACACTTATCGGCATTTTATCCGTCTTTACGTTCTGAGCTGAAATTCCGCCGAGGTCGACTTTGCCTTTCATATTTTCGAGGCCGATAAATTAAGTACCAGTTGAGCATTGGGGTGGGTTTATTCGGCTTAGCCCCTCTCCACAAAAGTGCTGGCCTAGAACAAAAATTTGAAACCATTATCACTGTTGTTATTTAGTCCCAGGTTAACCCTGGCTGAGCAGGCCTATAGTCAAAAGCGTTCCACCCATGGCTTTCCGATGCTTTTGCGGGCATTGAAGGTGTAGTTTTTCAATGCTTCTTTCCCTTCATCAGACACTAGGAGGAGGTCTATTTCGAGGGAAATACAGTTGCTCTTTCTAGTAGATCGACAGACCTTCTCGTTGGGTCATCTGACTGTTGTTGCTTTTGCTGCTGTCGAAGGTTTGATGAAAAGCTTACTACGATTGTACGCAACAGTTTTAAACGGAACCAAAAGGTTCGGTTTAAAGACATCAGGCGAAAGGACGAACGAAGGGCCAACAATGACCACTGCCAAATTAAAATCATCAAGCCGCAACGATACAGTCCTTTATCCGCATCATGAGTATTCGACTCATGATCGAAAGACCGTGAGTTCGATTCCCGGCGGCGTGCTGTGTCCTTGGTCAAGACACATTATTTTTCGTTACTTCAGTCTACTCAGCTGGCAAATATGAGTTGTACCTGTAATTCCAAGAGCCAGCCTTGTTACATTCTGTGAGTCACGCTGAATATCTCCAAGACCATGTTGAGGATACGCGTGTCTGTGGAGTACCCAGCTACTTGCACGCTAATTTCACGTGCAAGCTGTTCCAGTGATTGGAACAACTGGAACACTCGTCGTCGTATCCGACGGAGGGCCAGGTCTTGCATCGTACCTGCGTACTCATTAAGTAAGCGGTGAAACTGAAGATGGAAAAGAAAAAATGTTATTGTAGAATCGACGGACAGCCATAATAACAACTGTTTATTGCTTTCCTTAATGTTGTTGTTGTTGTTGTGTTGCCGCTGTTGCTGTTATTGCTTAACCTTTGATTAGGAACTGATCAAGCTCCTCTGCCACAGAGGTACTCACATCAAACAACTGCGTACGATTGAAGAAGCCATTGTCTCACATAAATTCCACCTGGTGGCGAATAGGAGTTTATCGCGTAGATCAGTGGTTTCCAAACATTTTCAGGTCACATTCCTAGCACCCCCACCCCAATTAAAAATCACAAGCATAGACCCCTTTCTGAAGCCTAATTCAAAGAAACTGTATTTCACAAATAAAACTTAACCGAATGAACCCATTTTTCGTTGTTTTGATATGGATCGCTACACCATTATCGTCCCACTTTTCTTCAACACCTCATGGAACTTTCTATCGCCCCCAGGGAAGCAGTATCGCCCATTTTGGGAACCACTGGCGTAGATAACAGTAGAGCTTTCGCCCGCCTCTATCAAAAGCTGTGCCTGTTTGTTTTGCATAATACTTGTTGATTAGGTCTAACTTATTCGTAAATTCGAGAGTAGTCTATAACTAAAACTTTTCCAGATGTGACCATCCCGTCTTTTCTATTTTGCATATCATAAGTTTATCTCGGATTTCTTTGTCTAATATGACTTTACTCTTTACTTTTCGTTAAGACGCTGGAGTATGATTAGAGGGAAATTTGGCTACTATTTCTGGGAAATTTTTGCCGAGGTAACCTTGGTGGAGGCGGGTGAGGTAGACACGGGGGAGTAGGATACTTTCTGTATCGTTGTATTTGTTGTGTTACAGGTGATGACCTCCCCTCCACAATATATGGATGGATATGAGATTATATATGTGAATATATATATGTATATACATGCATATATATATCTACATGCATATACACACGCACACATAAACATACATACAGATAGATATACATACATACACACATGCATACACACACTCACACATACATATATGTAATGGACTCTCCGGTATGAAGGTTCGACAACCACACAATTATTTGTCTATAGTGACCAAATGTTTGTGTAGACATAAGCTCACTCCCTCCATCAAATCGACATTACCTGTACAGGTGCAACTGGGTGCCACATATCAGATGTTGAAATGATCGCAGAGCAACGTGAAATGAAGTGCTTTGCTGAAGAACACGATGCCCGGTCTGGGAATCGATCTCACGATCTCGCAATCGTGAGTGCAACAACTTTACCAATAAGTCTTCACAATATATGTATATATATAATATATATAATATATATATATATATATATATATATATATATAGTAATACTAAGCAATAAAGGGTTAGCAACGAATTGCCTTACCACATACCGAATTTAGAAAGCAGTCAAAGAGTTATAGCTATTTCTTCTACTAAAAAGGGAGATCTCAGTAAAAACAGCAATTGGAAGGCACCAAACAGGTAAGAGAGAATGAATTGACGGCAATCTATCATACATTTTAAAGTTATCTACGGACGTACGTTTCGAAATCAAGTTTTTAGGAAAGCATAAGAATTAAATATTAAATATTAAATAATTCTATCTTACCGAAACTTCTTTTCTCTTCAGCGTAGAATACTATAATCATAAATGATTATATATTGAATTGTGTGACACAATCGTTTCATTCACACATTGAATTCGGTGATACTAGTTGCGGATTCTAGCTCGCTCTGATACTGAGTTGAGTTGGTGCCTTCTAGTATCTCAAAATTCAATATATAATCATTTATGATTATATAATTCCTATTAGCAAATGAAACATGTTTAATGGAGAATGAATAACACCTACAAAAATTTCCCAATTCCTCTGTTTTGATAATAAATTACTCTGCAAGCAATATTTCCAGAACTTTCAACTCTAATGCGTACCTCACATAAATATAACAACTACATACAGAAGCAGATGTGCTTCAGGGACACAGCTTGGATTTTAACATTACCTAATATACTAGGGGGGAGGCACAATGGCCCAGTGGTTAGGGCAGCCGACTCTCGGTCGGAGTATCGCGGTTTCGATTCCCAGACCGGGCGTTGTGTGTGTTTATTGAGCGAAAACACCTAAAGCTCCACGAGGCTCCGGAAGGAGGCGGTGGCGACCCCTGTTGTACTCTTTCGCCCCAACTTTCTCTCATTCTTCCTTCCTGTTTCTTGAGTAACGCTGCGATGGACTGGCATCCCGTCCAGCTGGGAGGAACACATACGCCATAGAAACCGGGAAACCGGGCCCATGAGCCTGGATAGGCTTGAAAAGGGCGCATAAATAAAAAGAAATATATTAGGATACGTTACGAGGTGGTTGATATTTCTAGTCACATCGAAGTTTTCTCGCTGGCTGTTATTGACGTTGCTGGGGCTGTGAGAGTTTGTGCGTCAAGAGACGTGGGTATCGTCCTGTTAGAAACCTATTCCGGTATTTACAACCGAGTTTACTCAGCTAAAAGCGCCTATAGTCTAGAAGATGCTTTTTGCATCTCACAGCAAAAATCAGAGCTGTCGTGTTTCATCTTACAAGTATTAGATATGCTGTCTTACAGGACTCAAAATGCCATTTATTTTATGAAGCCCGTTAAATGTTCGTAGAGACCATCACTCCAAGAGCAGTTGTATTCACTCTGGCTGAAAAATTCCTTCCTTCATGAGGTGATTTGTTGGTTGATTATTACTTCAGATACGATAGCAAATTGGTTTGGCCACTTTAGTTTCAGAAACGGAAGCGAAGGCTTAATGGCCTGAATAAAATAACAGGAAAAAGTTTTAATGAGAGGAAAAAGCGTGTAAGTGAAGGAATGGTTGGACATATATGATGCTAGAAAGGAAACTATATACCTCTGTGGAATGAGATTTCCATAATTGATAGAGAATCGCTGCAGAACCTTACAAACATCAAAGAAACAGTTCATACATATAACATTTGCTGATAACCCAGTCAATGAGGCTGACATTTGATCAATATGGCTCTTTTCACTGGAAAACAAATTTAAATAACCTAAAACTGTAAACATTAATTGTACGTAGCAGCAAACTGGTAGAATCGATCGTTGAAAGAAAAAAAATGCCTTGCGACATTTGTTCTCTTTACATTATGAATTCAAATCCCACCGAGTTCAACTTGGCCTTTCATCCCTCCAGGGTTGATAAAATGGAATACCAGTGAAGGATTAGCGTTGACGGTATCAACTAATTTAGGCGGCGAGCTGGTAGAACCGTTAGCACCCCGGGCGAAATGCGTAGCCGTATTTCGTCTGCCGTTACGTTCTGAGTTCAAATTCCGCCAAGGTCGACTTTGCCTTTCATCCTTTCGGGGTCGATAAATTAAGTACCAGTTACGCACTGGGGTCGATATAATCGACTTAATCCGTTTGTCTGTCCTTGTTTGTCTCCTCTGTGTTTAGCCCCCTGTGGGTAGTAAAGAAATAGGTATCAACTAATCCCATCTCACGAAAATTGTTGATCTTGTGCTTGAATTAGAAGCTGTGAATTGTACAGTCAGTGGCTGTGAGGTCGATTTTACCGTTCATCTTTTCGGGGTCGATAAAATAAATACCAGTCGAGCACGGGAGTCAATGTAATCGACTTCCGTCCCCACCCGCGAAATTCCTGGCCTTGTGCCAAAATTTGAAATCATTATTACGTATTAATCTACTGAAGAAACTTACTCTTCGCGTCTATTTAGAACTTCGCTTAAATTCTTTATGCTCAGTCTTATCGGAATGTTAAATGGCGATGCAATTATCAGAATATTCAGAAAAAATAGATACGACTGCAGTAATACATTCGCATCACATCTATACCGGGAACATGGCATGAATAAGTAATGAAGAATAAGCGGGAAGCATTAATAAAGCAAATTATCAACAACAAATGCCTTTTACTAAGAGACAACGCGCAGAAATATTTTCATAACAAAACCAAATATTTACTTATGTGTGTGTGTGTGTGTGTGTGTATGTGTGTGTGTGCATGCGCGCGTGTGTGTTTGTGAGTGTTCGCGTGCGTGCATGTGTGTGTGTCTATGTATATATATATACATATATACATGTACGTATATATTATATATATATATATATATATATATATATTATATATATATATACATACATATATATGTACATATGTATACATATATGCATACATACATACATATATATGCATATATGTATACATATATTCAAACATTTATCTATACATGTATATATATGTATATCTCTACATAGAGTTATACGTATTTATATATGCACACACACACACACACACACACACATATATATATATATCAAAATAAGCAACAGGATATGAAGAGGTGATGCAGTACGACCGTTTCAAGCGGATCTTTTTAATTGAACAATGCGATCATTACATCAATTTAAATGCAGGGCTATCCTCAGCTGCATAAATAAATAGAATATTTTAATTAGTTGGACACATTAATATAATTTTACTCAAATTCTCTAACGGAGCAATATAATCTAGCAGTATCATCTAGCATAGGCGTAGGAGTGGCTGCGTGGTAAGTAGCTTACTTACCAACCACATGGTTCTGGGTTCAGTCCCGCTACGTGACACCTTGGCAAACTGCAGTTTGCCCTCAGGGAGTGAAATAATCATTACAGATATAGGGTAAAGAATTATTAATTTAATAATTAATACATTTTACCAAGTAGTTTCGGTATGGAAAAAACATTATCGGTAAAAACTTGTACAAAAAGCTACATGGTAAAATTTATTAATTATTAAGTTAATAATTCTTTACCCTATATCTGTAATGATTATTTCACTCCCTGATAGCAAACTGCAGTTTTTTCTGCGGTACTATCTTGTGACGCACATGGTAATCTTGGAGGGAAATATGAAATCATTCGTCTATATAAATTTGGAAGTGCTGACTACTTTGTGTTATGTTTCGATGGCGCTTGATCGAAGATGCAAAGGGTAAGTTTTTTAGCATTTTAAAATTTATAATTCTCGAAGTATTATGCCGATGAAGGAAATGAATTTGTATAATTCTAATCCAGAAACGTGTCCATTATTAATCGTAGACTGTTTGATTTCGTTATTTTTTCTTCTTTTTGCCTATGTGAGTTACAAATATTGTTGTCTGCGGAGTCATATTTGTAGTAAAAAGGAATTAGCTGTCTTTTGGCTGCTATTTCTAAATTTTCGGTATGCGGTGAAGCAACTTGTTGTTAAACCCTTGTATGTATATATGTATATATAAATAAGGGTTTAGCAACAATATAATATTTTTAATATTTAATATTGTGAAGTCCCAGGCTGATGAAGTAAATGTTCGGGTAAAGTATAAATTTCATATTCTTTATACCGATCTAATTCTGAAACGCGTACATGGGTAATCTAATATCGATTGATTTTCGTTATTTTTCCTCTCTGCCTTCGTGGATTGTTTACGATTAATTTGTTTTTTTTCCAGGAGTCTCTCTTTAAAGTAGAAGAAATAGCTAAGGTTCTTTGGCTGCTATTTCTAAACTTCGGTATGTGGTAAGGCAAATCTTTGCTGAACCCTATTATAAAGTATTACTTTAGTTTACGGTGAAATGGTCCTTTTTCATGCCGAATTCTACTTGGTGAAATTATTGATTACTGGTTAATTAATTAATTTTACCCTTTGTTATTATTGATATATATATATATATATATATAATATATATATATATAATATATATATATATATTATATATATATATTAATTAAGGGTTTAGCAACAAGTTGCTTCACCGCATACCGATTATTTGCCAACCTAATGTGGCAGTCCCGTTTAGGGCGAATGGTACTGTGTTGTTTAGCTTCAATGATATTTGTAGATTACGGGGACGTAAATACACCAACACTAGTTGTGAAGCGGTGGTGAAGGACAAACACCCGCACCCACCCACATATACATGTGTATATATATATATTGATAGAAATGGTAAGACAACAAACGAATGAAAGAGACCTCGATATTATGTAAATAGAGGAATTTATCTGTAAATATAATATGTGACAATTATTCGGTAGGCATGATAAAACTCGGAGTTTCGGATGTCGGGCGGAAATCCACGCCGGGAATTTTCATAGCATTTTTTCGATGGCCAGATAACTGAAGAGATAGCGTCGTTGGTTTCCGCCCCAATCTCCAAAACTCCGAGTTTTTTCATGGCTACCGAATAATTGTCACATATTAAATTTACACACACACACACACACACACACACACACACACACACATATAATTGTGTTTACATATATATATATATATATATATATATGACGGACTTCACTCAGTTTCCAACTATCAAATCCACTCACTACTGCCCGAGGCAATAGTAGAAAACATTAATCCGAGGTGTCATACAGTTGGACTGATTCCAGAACCACGTGATTGGGAAGCAAGCTTTTTACCACATCTGAGAAGTATGGTGGTGAAGAAGAAAGGAAATAACAACTGATCTATACAAGCGGGAAAATATCTTTAAAGACCGCGGACTTGCTCAAACTAAATCAGGCAATGAATGTTAAACAAGAACGAGGATAAAAGCTGAATATGAATATTTCAACAATTTTATAAATTTTCTCAATCTCTACATCAAATGTCGGAGATCAGTCCATATTATTCTGTAAGGAACATGAGGACGTTTTCCCGGTTTCTCTGGCGTCGCCGAATTACTCATTTTCCCCAGGTGAATGGATTGGAACAACATAAAATGAAGTGAGTTTTCTCGAACGAAATTCATTCGAGTTTTATGTTACCTGTACATTATGATAATGATTTTTCTTGAGTCCTAGAACTCATAAGGCCGGTTACTTTGGTTTCGATGGCGTTCACCCCGTGAACGAGACGTCAGTCTGCTGTAGAGTTCAAGGCCAGCAATGTTGAGGGGATGGGACAAGCATGTTGATTATATGAACTCTAGTACTTGACTGGTCCTTTATTTTGTTAAGTCCGAAAGGATAAAAGGCAAAGTCGACTTCATTAGGATTTGAACTGAAAACGTATAGATCAAGAAAAAATGCCGCTATGCATTTTTGTCGGACGCGCTAACGGTTCTGCCAGCTCGCCGCATTGTAAAATTTTCTACATACGTGTAATGGTTGTTAAAAATTTAGCACGCAAAAACAATGGAAAAGAAATTGCTTTAAAATATTGTATAAGAGAGCAAGATGGGTATACCTGCATAGTTCAGTAAGAGAACAGTCAGTTAACAAATAGGAAACATAATCTTCGTTAAAAAAATTCAAATTTTGGCAAATGAGATAAAGATGAATTAATGGTAGAAATAAGTCAAAAGCTAACTTTTGTAAGAACAACTAAGTTTACGTGAATGAATAAAAAGCAAAAAAAAAAAAAAAAAATTACTTTAATAAGAATGTAACGTTCATTGTCTTTTCTGCTTCTGAAGAAAAGTTTGGTGTTGGTAAATGAGATGGCGAGAAATTTCCTATTAGATTTAACAGCACCGTGTGTATTTTCATTTTTGCTATCAGAGAAAACTTTATTGTATGGAAAGATGAAAGAAAAAGACGAAAAGAGAAAGGAGAAAATGTGAGTTGCGAAATTTATCTTTCTGTTTTTGTGTGTAGGCAAGAAGGTTATATGTGTGAAAATTCATCTTACGATAGCAAAGGCAAGACAACTTTATTTGTTTTCGTTGAGTACTAGTCAGTATCTCTCTCTAAAATTTTGCCTTCCTGAGTTGAATTCAGGGCGGAGAAAAAGCTATTTTCTTTTCTACTATGGGCACAAGGCCCGAAATTTGGGGAAGGAAGATAGTCAATGTCATCGACCCCAGTGCATAACTGGTACTTATTTCATCGACCCCGAAAGGATGAAAGGTAAAGTCGACCTCGGCGGAATTTGAACTCAGAACGTAGTGACACGCGAAATACCTATTTCTTTACTACCCACAAAGGGCTAAACACAGAAGGGACAAACAAGGACAGACAAACGGATTAAGTCGATTATATCGACCCCAGTGCGTAACTGGTACTTATTTAATCGACTCCAAAAGGATGAAAGGCAAAGTCGACCTCGGCGGAATTTGAACTCAGAACGTAGCGGCAGACGAAATACCTATAAGCATTTCGCCCAGCGTGCTAAAGGTTCTGCCAGCTCGCCGCCTTGAGAAAGAGCTATTTTATAGTTGACGGCAGGTTCAGATGAGCAAAGACACAAATTTTGGTAGGCAAAGAAAAACTGATTACATGTGACTGTTTGTTATCTAACGTCAGACAGAAATTTTTTCCGTGACCCTCATTGTGAAAGGATAAATAACCTTACTAAAGGTGAGATGGGTAATTTGACTTTTAAGAGAGATAAACATTGTTTGACTACAATCTAATAGCTCCCAGTTCAGTTCCATGACGATGTACTGTTGCTTTCTTGATTACTAATCGATAAAGCGACGAACTGGGAAGAATCGTTAGCACGCCAGTCAAAATGTTTTGCAGATTTCGTTCGCCTTTACGTTCTGATTTCAGATTAAGGCGAGGTCGACCTTAGCTATCATCCTTTTGGGATCGATGAAATATATATCAGTTGAACACTGGGGCCGATGAAATTGACTAGCCCTCTTTCCCCTAATTTCGGAGATATTATAACTAGTCGAATTTTTTGTTGCTTGATTCACTTAGTTATAGAACGTATTTGAAGCGGAGGAATTAAAGCAAAGTCAGGTTGTATCTACATACGTATGTAAACAAACGTAAACACTACTTACACACACATACAAGAGGAGACCCCCTTCGGTCATGAATGACCATGTGACTGCAGCAAGAAAGTTACCCTCCGAGGCACAAGTCAGGGCATGATTGTTTGTGGAAGGCTAGCAGTCGCCCATGCATACCAGCCTAACCCCTCTCCACACCAAGGGAAAGGCAAAGGCCAATACAGCTTGGCACCGGTGATATCGCAACTCAATTCTACAGCTGAGTGAACTGGAGCAACGAGAAATAAAGTGTCTTGCCCAAGAACAAAATACACAGCCCGGTCCGGGAATCGAACTCACAACCTCACGATCGTAAACTCTACGCTCTAACCACTGAGACATGTGCCTTCATAGCACACACGTAGAGACAATATACATATAAATAAAAAATACAATCTTCACACACACACACACATACAACATTGTGTATACGTATATTTAAAAACGATTTATTTCACATATATTTATATTTTTCATACACGTGTATTTACATGCACATATATTTATTTGATTATTATTATTTTATGCACAGAATAATGATTTCAAATTTAGGCACAAGGCCAGCAGATTTTAAGATGAAAATGTTGTTCAATGCCATCGACTCAACTATTCGAAAGGATAAAAGCAAGGGTGGACTCCGTGGAATTTGAACTCAGAACGAAAAAAAACCCGTGCCCTAGCGCTTAAGCCAGCTCGCTGCTTTGCTTACCATTTATTTACATGTCTCCTAAAAATTGGTTTCAAATTTTGGCTCAAGGACAGCATTTTTATTGGGGGGGAGGGGCTAAGTAGTTTACATTGACCCCAGGGTTCAAGTGGTACATATTTTATTGATCCGGAAGGGAATGAAAAGCAAAGTCGACCCAGGCAGAATTTGAACTTGGAACGTAAAGAAGGCCGAAATGCCGTTAAGCATTTTACCCAGCGTGCTAACGATTCTATCAGCTCGCCGCTTTACTTTCGGAGAATAACGTGTC
>NC_043013.1:40074931-40089931 GCF_006345805.1 Octopus sinensis | reverse complement strand
GCAAAGAAAAACAAAATTATAGGTATATCTGCATAAAGATGTAGATAATCAAATACGTAGATAAGTAGGCAGTTAGCTAGTAGATGTATGATCGGTTAAATAGCTGCGTTTGTCACCTATTTACACGTTGAGTATTTTCAGTACAGGAAAATAAAAACAAAACATGTTAAATATGATAGTTTTATTCATATATTCATAGATTTCTCACCGGGATATAATCTGGCGACGAAACGAAACGAAATGAAAGGAAAAACCGAAATGTTCGGCTCACAACACCTATTTGAATAGCAATAGAAAGTTTGCTGGCCATTTTCTTTCCATAGATAATTCCAAAGAAGCTTTATTGTGCTAACTTCAGGAAATGTGTCCGCATATTAGTGGCGTGTATTGTCTTGGCTTGTCTTTTTAAAATAAAAAAAGACACAAATATTTTGTATTTACAGAGCTAATGATGGCTGCATGTCTCTCTCTCACTCTCTCTCTAACTCTCTTTCAGCTGTGACGTCAATAGTTCAGAGAAATACAATAATGATAGAAATAAAAGAATGATGATGGAGATGATGGAGATGATTATGGTATTAACAGTAACAAGAACAACGATAATAAAGATTTCTTCATCATACAGCAATGTTGGCTTTATCAGCCTCAAGGACATATCGTATAATACAAAACATGTCATGTAGCAAAACGTGAGGGTGTATCTATAAAAATAAACGGGGGCTTGAGCGAAAATGTAATACAACACGAGAAACGAACGCTATCATAATGTAGACAAAGACAGCCACCCACAAAGGAGCAGAAAAGCGCCATCTTAGTACAGTGTTTTCAATGGCCTCTGGTGGGGGTTCATATAAATTTTTTGTGGTGGTGGTGGTGGTGGTGAGGTCCACACTAGCAAACTCGTAGAGGTAAATAATAAAAAAACCCTTTGTTTTAGATTTATTGCAAAGAACAGATTTCTTTGTCAAACGCTTAACATTATTCAGCGTTTCCAGCCATTGAAACAGGTTCTTTCGTGAGAGCTGTTGGAAACCTACACAAGTAAATGGGCCAAAAAACAAAATAGGAATTTTGTAAAGAAGCATCTACAAAACCACCTTGAGAACATGGAATGGTTAGGGGGTTCCACCAGAGTAAAATAGTAACCAAAGTGATTCCATAGGTAAAAAAAAAAGAAGAAAAAAGTCAAGAACGATTGCCCTAGAAGGCTCAAGGAATCCAGTATTTCGATCACTCCCTGACACTTTGTTTTCTTCTAACTGCAACTTACTGGCAGAATCATGAATAGCCTCTGTCAAGTACGCCAGTTTCACAACTTGTACAAAAGGTGGCTATAGTAAAGGAATTTCTATGCTTGACTGATTCAAAGTTTTGAAGAACAAAACATTTCATCTCCGGTATAAGTTGAAGTGGAAAGTGAGGATTAAAATAGGGAACAATGGTTCGATCAAAAATGCCAATTTCGTAACTGAACTCTCATAGAATTCCATCAAATTTGTTTTAAGGTTAGCGCTTCCCTATTTTAATCCCTATTTTGTATTCCTCGTCGAATCGTTTAGTTTTATTGTTGACAACGAAGAGAGGGTGCAATGTTGGCGTGTTTCCTTGACTCGTAGAGTGACTGTGCTTTGGTGTCGATGAATAGCACTGGATTAGCGTGAGTTAATTATCATAAGGTGTTAATCAGTTCACCATTAGTAAAAAATAAATACATGCTCATACATGTATAGTTACAACGGAGCATCCCTCCACACCCAAACATCACCGCACACCTACGCCCACACACTCTCCTTTACTACACCCGGGCACACAGGACGTTTCCACGCACGCTACCCCTCTCTCTCTCATACACACACATCTATTCATACAAATGCACATAAACCCTACAACCACACGTGTCTCATACACCCAGACACGCAAACATCCTATACACCCGGCCACACAAGCATCTCCACGCACGCTACCACCTCTCTCTCTCTCTCTCTTTCTCTCTTTCTCTCTATTTCCCTCTCTCACTTTTTCTCTCCCTCTCTTTCTCTTTCTCTCTCTCTTTCTCTCTATTTCCCTCTCTCTCTCTCTCTTTCTCTCTCTCTATTTCTCTCTCTCTCTTTCTCTCTCTATTTCTCTCTCTCACTTTTTCTCTCTCTCTTTCTCTTTCTCTCTCTCTTTCACACACAAACATACACACACTTTCATCTCTTCATACAGATACACATAAACCCTAAAACCACGCGTCCCACACGTCTACACACACAGCCAAACACACAAACATCTCATACGTACACACATTCACACCAATAAACACAAACACAAGCACATGCACACATCCTCCGCCACACACAAACACACCACCACAAGTCCACACCTACACTTACATCTTTCCCATACTTTTGCCCTCGTGCTAAAATACATATACGCATACATCGCCATCCTGCACAACCACCAATACAAAAAACACACATACATGTATAGACGCGCACGTGCACACACACAGTTACTCCGTCGATTACGACGATGAGTGTACCAGTTGATCCGATCAACAGAACAGCCTGGGCTGGAGCAACGTGAAATAAAGTGGTTGGCACTCCACAAACACGTGACCTTCATCATCATCATTGTTCGACCGTGGTCGAGACAATGGAATTTACCATGCTACGCCAGACTTCACGGTCCATTGTGGCATTACGGAGGTCCTGTTGCTGGATGCCTGTATCCCTGGAGATTACATAAGGATAGGAGAGTGTGCGCCCTCTGGTATTGCGAGTAGAAATGTGCCCTTAACGTAGTTATTAGGTGGGATTCAACGTGACGCAGAATGTGACAAGGCTGGACCTTTCAATTACAAATGAAACTCATGTTTGCCAGCTGAGTGGGCTGGAACAACGTGAAATAACGTGTCTTGCTCAAGGACACAACGCGCCGTCGGGTATCGAACTTATGGCCGTACGATAGTGAGGCAAATGCCTTAACCACTAAGCCACGCGATTGTATTTTTAACTCGCTTAAACAGTAAATCATTTGTTTTATTTTGGTGCCCCTTTTTTTGGTGAAAGCTCTTTATTTGTTCAACCTTTTCAGTGACTAATAGTAAAGGAGTGGAATTGAACCAGAGCACGTGTTATTAATATTGACAGCCCCAGCATGGCCACAGTCAAATGACTGAAACAAGTAAAAGAATAAAAGAATAAAAGAATATGACTCTTCCTAGACATATAATATTTCAGCAATTTAGCATTTTTTTCTCCGAATCAGGTGTCTGTGGTAAGTGTCCGTAAGAAACATTGGGGAGGTTTTCGGTTTCTTTGGCGTATATATTCCTTCTGGGACGTAACGTGGTTTGGAAAGAAGAAAACTTATTACACAGCCACTTCAAGACAATACTCTTCTCAAAAGCGCAATGAATCATTAAAAGCCCCTTCTCATAGAACACTGTATAGGAGAATATATTACTCAAAGAAATTCCAGCTTTGACTTTTACGTTTTATTAACAATCTTATAAAGATATAATATAAGATAATATAATATAATGAAATGATAGAATATTAAATGTCCATTCTAATTGAACTAGTACTTTCATGCATTAAACTATGCAATCTTCAAGTTCATGTAGTAGTGGTGGCAGTTATGTTTTACTATATATATATATATATATATATATACTAGCAGTATCGCCCGGCGTTGCTCGGGTTGTAAGGGAAATAAATATATAAGCATTTTTAGAGAGTTATAGCCAAAAAATAGCAAAAAAATGCATTAAAAATTGAAAAAAAATTAAGGTAAATTATTTTTTAAATCGTTGACACATCGTAGATATTTGTAGAGAGTTACTTCCCTTATATAAAAGCGAAAAAATGCATTAAAATGGAAAAATATGATGGTAAATTTTTTTTAAATCGTAGACTCATCGTAGACGCACGCTAATACCCAGAAGGGCTCGATATGAATCACGACTATAAGATACCCGCTTTTGGTTAAACTGCACCGCAAAATGTGGGAGTAGTTAGGAATCTAAGTCGTAGGAGACAGACACACAACTTCACTCTTATATAAAGATGCTTTTTTTTTTCAGTCATAGACCTTTATGAAGGTCTTCAGTAGAAAATCCTTCGAATTCTGACTCGCTGCTTGATATAATGAAATTCGTATCCATTTTTTGTCAGAATTACAAATTTTGAAAACACAATAGGAACAAATTTCGGAAAAAAATCTCCCATAATTCACGGAATTAAAATTACACTTCGATTTTTGTACAAAACTGTAGTTGAAGTGTTTACGAAGTATAATACGTGTTTTCACGAATGTACTAAAGAGATTTGCTCTGATATTCTCATTTAAATATGAATAGGTAAATTCGGGCGGCTTGGTAACTATATATAAGTGTCGTCTGTTTATACATAAACACTGTTTCATACTGCAATTATATATACATATATCTATATATAATATTATATAATAAAATATATACAGAGTAAAATAAAAACCAATTTACCTTTTCTGTCCGTCCGTGTGTCTTTGCAAATGTGTTGGAATGACAAGTGAGTTGAGTTTTGGCGCCTTTTTTACTAATAACAAACACACACGTGTTTGTATGTAGTTGTATGTGTATGTAGTTGTATGTAGTTGTATATGTATGTGTATGCGTGTGTGTGAGGAATGACACACACACACTCACGCACGCACACATGTACATCAATGCTTTCGGAGTGATATGTTAAAATATTGAGTTTTCTCGAATTTTGTCTTAATTGGTGGTAAAATTGAAAGAGATTTTTTATGGCATCACCCACTGAAGTACTTTGAAAAATCTTAGGTAAATTCTAATTCAAGAAATTGTGTGAGGAGTAAATGGTTATGTATTTATTTGTTTCTGTTTGCTGTGTTTTTTTATTTTTTGAGTAGTGGTTTAAATACTTTCAGTTTAATCTTCCTCAAATCACTCTGTCGCTATTTACTTTCATTTTATTCGTTGCACACTGTGTGTGTGCGTTTGCGTGTGGTGTAAACCAGACTAAGAAAAGCATTTGACACACACACCAGAATGTGAGTTTTCTGTAAATTTTGCTTAATTGGAGTTTAAATTTTAAAAACTGGACCTGGCATGACGCGATGTATTCTACTCTTAAAAATGGTAGGTAAATTGTAATTGAAGAAATCCTATATTGTAGATTTGTATAGCTCCCAAAGGGAGGCAGATAAAATCTGCCTTTTATAATAAGATATATATATATTATATATATATTATATATATATATATATATATATGCATCTATATTATGGTTTTAGATTTTGGCACATGAAACTATTAGTAGCGCTTTAATACATGTATTGTGACCTTTAAATAATAATATTCATCTGCCACCAGATGGAGTACTTTTTTTTTGAATTTTCTATCACGGATCAGTACATTTTATATATATATATATATATATATATATATATATATATATATATATATATATATATCTTTTATCTTTCATTTGATTCAGGCATCAGATTGCAGCCATGTTGGAGCACCGCCTTGAGGAATTTTATTTGAGCGAATCCACCCTGGTACTTACATCTTTTAAAGACTTGTAGTTATTTTATCGTTGTCTTTTGCCGAACCATTAAATTTCGGGGTTGTAAACGCACCAACACCGTTAAGCGGGGAAAAACACTGAAACAAAGACACACGCATATAAATAAATACATATATACACGACGGGCTTCTTTCAGTTTCCACTGACAAGGCTTTGGTCGGTCCAAGGCAATAGTTGAAGACACGCAGTGGAACTGAATCCACGACCATGCGCCTATTTATATACGCATATATATATATATATATATATATATATATATATATATATATATATATATATATATATATATATATATATATATATATATATATATATATCAAAATTGGTTTTAGATTTTGGCACAAGGTCAGCAATTTTTAGGGCAGACGTAAGTCGAATACATCGCTTCCAGTGCTCAACTGGTACTTATTTTATGGAGTCCAAAAGGCTGAAAAGCAAAGTCAACTTCGGTGGTATTTGAAGTCAGAACGTAAATCAAAGAAGAAATACTGCTAAACATTTTGTCTGGCGCATTCCTTTATATCATGTTACAGTACCTATTTCATGTTACATATGTTTCAGTAATCGGCAACACATGACATCACAGTATAAATGCAATTGTATTACATCATAGCACGCCTTTGAATGTGGAGGATCAGTGTGTACCCGCGGTTATGGGAGCTGAACGCAAGAAAGACTAGAGGCGAAACCTGAATGGTGCATCGGATCATACGTATGTATGAACAAATATATATAGATATATCAGGTCATTAAGAATGAAATGTCCGATTTTCTTATGCATCCAGTTTGCAAGTCCTTAACTCTAATGTTCTATCTTGACAATTCTTTGTTTCACAACATTGAAAAAGTACATCATCACTTTTCGAAATGCAATTAATGATGTCTGGTTATGTTGTGAGTTTTCTCATGTAAATCAATTTTTGTGAACCCATGGTCAGATAAAAAGCAGATACATGTCAAACTATGCGTGAGTTAACAATAAGGTTTGATGTTTCGATTCCGACTGTATTGGACCAATTGAAAAAATCGGCAAGGTAAAGCAGCTGGATAAGTGGGTACCACACGAACTGAATGAGCATCAAATGACACGTTGTCTTGAAACTTACTGTCCTTTGCTGTCACGGCATAAAAGCGATCCATTTTTGAATCGTATTGTTATGTGTGATGAAAAATGGATTCTTTTCAACAATAGCAAGCATTCTGTACGGTGATTGGATAGAGACAAGGTGCCAAAACACAATCCCAAAAATAATAATCACCAAAAAAAGCTAATGGTGTCTGTTTGGTGGTCTAGCGCTGGTATCATCCACAACAGCTTCATGAGACCTGGTAAGTCAATTACAGCGGATATATATATCAACCAATTGGATGAAATGATGAGTGAACTTGCAGTTAAACAACTGAGATTGGTCGATAGAGAAAGGCCAATTCTCTTGCAAGACAATGCTCGACTACATGTTGCACAAAGAACGCTACTCAAGTTGGAACTTGGAAGCACTCTGTCATCCACCATATTCGCCATACCTTACACCAACTGGCTATCACGTTTTCCAACCATTAGACAACATTTTGCAAGGAAAAAAATATCTTCAAATATGAAGAAGATGCCAAAACAGCCTTTTGTGATTTTATCACCTCTTGCTTTCCAGAATTCTTCGGTGCCGGCGTATACAAGCTACCAATAAAATGGCAAAATTGCGCTGATAATTTAGGCGCATACTTTGATCAACTGTATTGATTTTTGTTGAGATAAAGTCAGAGAAGCTATCAGTTCAAAATCGGACATTTCATTCTTAATGGCCTGATGCACACACACACACACACACACACACACACACACACACACACACACACACACACACACACACACACACACACACACACACACACACACACACTACACACACACACACAAATATAAATCATTAAAGTGGCTTATTCGCAATTTACAACCAAAACACACAAGTATAGACGTCACACTTATTCACCTTAGGGATGTCTTTACATGTCCCTTATATATATATATATAAATACACACTCTCTCACGCTTATGTTTACGTAAATATAATCTAGATGTTCAGACAGGTGAAATAATACTCATTTCTGAATACATGTCTGCATATCTACATATATCCATGTTGTTGATTGCATTCATTCGTCCGACGCTATCGATGTATTGGTTTATTGATTCACTTCATTACCACCTTGTGTTTCTCTTGATATAAGTTCAGACTTAAAAAATGCAATGGACTACCTCAGTGAGAGAGAAAAAAAAAACTGCTTAAAATATATCTTAGTCTAACAAAATGATAGAAACCACGCCATATAACCTTTACCTAGCTATAGGCAGAAGGCCTGAAATTTATAAGGAGGGAGCTAGTCAATTACATAGACCCCAGGCAAAAAATAGAAAACCTTAATCGCTATCTGACAATATCGTAAGATTCCGGCGCTGTGCGTTTTCAGTTCAACTTTGCCTTTCGTCTTTCCAAGATCGATTCATATAAATCTGTTATGTATTGGGATCTATTCATTTCTATGACTGTGTCTCTCCTTCTTTAGAATCAGTTAAGTTGAGCACTAAGTAGGGTTCTAGAGGAACCGCACACTGCGCACCTTTTTCCAGAAAGGGAGACGAAGCAATTTCTCAAAAAAAAAAGACAAAAGAAAATTGTTTCAAATTTGTTTTGACTCGAGGCCAGCAATTTTAGGTGAAAACGTTTGTCGATTGTATCGACCCCAATGTTCAACTGGTACTTATTTTGTCGACACACGAAAGGATGAAAGGCAAAGTCGACATCGGCGGCATTTGGACTTAGAACCTCAAGAGTCGAAAGAAATACGAACAAGCATTTTGTCTGTCGTGATAACGATTCTGTCAGCTCGCCGACTTAATAATCGTTTCTGCTACAGGCAGAAGGCCTGAAACTTATAGGGGGGGAGCTAGTCGATTACATAGACTCCCAGCACACAACTGGTACGTATTTTATCGACCACGAAAGGATGAAAGGCAAAGTCGACCTCGGCGGAATTTGAACTCAGAACGTAAAGACGGGCAAAATGCCTCTAAGCGTTTGTGCGTGCTCATGATATTTTCTGGACACCATCTAAATAATAATCCTTTCTACTATAGGTATAAGGCCTGAAATTTGGATATTCGATTACATCGACCCCAGTACTCAACTGGTGTTTATTTTATCGATCCCGAAAGGATGGAAGGTAATGTCGACCCCAGCGGAATTTGAATCCAGAAAGTAGCGACGGACGAAATATTGCTAAGTATTTCATTCAGCGAATTTATGATTTTCATTGCTCGCCACCTTAATAATAATGATTTCAAATTTTGGCTCAAGGACAGCAATTTCGGGGAAAGAGGTAAGTCAATTACATCGATCTCAGCACTCAACGGGTACTTATTTCATTGACCCCAAAAGGATGAAAGGCAAAATCTACCCCAGCGGAATTTGAACTCAGAACGTAAAGACGGACGAAATGCCGCTAAGCATTTTGTCCGGCGTGCTAACGATTCTTCCAACTCGCTACCTTACTACTACTACTACTACTACCACCACCACCACCACCACCACCACCACCACACCACCACCACCACTACCACCACCACCACCACCACCACCACACCACCACCACCACTACTACTACTACTACTACTACTACTACTACTACTACTACTACTACTATCTAACAGGAACACATAAAAATCTGGTTGAGAAATTTAATGAAATACTAGCAGAGCGAGAGACAATGTCTGAATGGCTCATGGAAGGGAAACTATCCTAATTCCCAAATCCACTGAAACGGCAAACCCACAAAATTACAGGCCTACATAACCTATCTCCCTATAATTTACGAAGCCTTTACTGCAATAATATCGCAGAGAATAAGCAAACATCCGGAAGAAAACCTGTTTCCAGAAGAGCAGAAGGGATGCTGCATATCTCATACGGCTATAAAGACCAACTACTGATCAATAAAACCATAACTGAAGACAGCCACAGAAAGAAGAAGGGTCTAAGTATTGTCTGGATCGATTACCGAAAGGCTTTTGATAGTATTCCCCACACATGAATCCTAGAAACACTAGCTATGAACAAGGTAGCACCAATAATTATAAAATTATCGAGTCGAGTACTCCCTTGTACGCTCCGTTGACTCGAACCTTGCTTCTATTGTGGCGAATTTACCGCCTCTGGTTAGATACTTGATATCTTTCATAGTCGCACCAAGACACTTTTCAACAGTGCTTTCCTCTAGGTGTTCAAATAATTTTTTCCTCTACATTGTATACTTTATAGACAATAGTCTTTAATTTTATTTTTTATTTCGGTTGGTTGTGTTATCCTAGATTAAAGTGAAAGTATCTGACATAAAATAGAGAAATGTTTTTGTTTCACTTTTAACACGTAATATTGAAATAGTGGAGAAGATATGATATTGCTATGGGCTCTATCATAGGCAAGAGGTTGAACATTTGTTTTGCCCATGACACTCCCCGGACCTTAAGTAAGGCATGTGTAAAATTTGAATGAAATTGGCTGTGTAGTTCTCAAGTTTTAGGGAAACACAGACAGACACACATTCTCAGTTTTATATATATAGAGATATAAAACATTCCATGAATAAATGGCAGACAGTGCGACAACTCCAGACAAAAAAGGGACTCATAAAAACCAAAGCCATCCCCATTAGAAGAGGAATATTCCAGGGAGACACGCTTTCTCCACTCCTTTTCTGCTTGGAACTGACACATTTATCTAACATGCTAAACAGAACTGGATGTGAATACAACTGTTACGGCAAAGCAATCAACTACCTCTTATATATGGATGACCTAAAACAGTACACTACAAATGATAAACTGTTGGAAACATTAAACATGAAATCTGGCTTAGAAAAATGTGCCAAAGCACCTTGAAAAGAGGAAAACTAGTTAAGAGTAGCAACATCACACTAGATAAAGGAAATGAAATAAGAGAATTAGACCAATGCCAGACATACAAATATTTAGGAATCAATGAACTGGATACGATTAAACACACACAAATGAAGAGAAGCTAAAAAAAGAATACTATAGACGAGTTAGATTAATACTGAAAACAGAACCGAATGCGAAAAACAAGATAATAGGCATCAACACTTTAGCCGTCCCAGTTATAAGCTACAGCTTCAATATTCTTAACTGAACTAATCAAAATAGACAGGAAAACGGGGAAAATAACGACAGGATTTAGGATGAACCACCCAAAATCCGACATAGAAGGGTTTATATACAACGTATCGAAGGTGGTAGAGGCCTTATACAACTAGAAAACCATTACAAAATAATCACCATAGGACTACAGAAATACCTACTCCAGAAGCAAGGAAAGCTAATACAAATAGCCGCAAAACGCGTACAAAACAAAAAAGCGTTTTCAGTCTTTAAGATTGCTGGCAAATACAAAAAAGAAGTCATAGTACCTAACAGCTATGAAGAAAAAGAAGAAACAACAAAAGCTGTAAAACAACTGAAATCCAAACTAAAACTGGAACAGCAACAGACCATGATAAAACGATGGCAAGAAAAGCCCTTTCATGGCAAATACTGGGTTAAACTAAACAGAAAAGAACTAGACAAAGCAAAATCCCAACAATGGCTGAGAAGCTCAGGACGTAAAGCAGAGACTGAAGGAATTTTAATTGTAGCACAAGATCAAAACCTTCCCACCAGAAATTACCAAAAACATGTAATGAAAAGAAATACAAGTAACTGCAGAATATGTGGAGATGAGAAGAAACAATAAATCATATTGTTTCTAGCTGCCCAGTCCAGGCTAAGAAGGAATATACTCACAGACACGACAGAATTGGGACTTACATACACTGGAAACTATGCCAACATTATGGAATAACAACAGAAAAAAGATGTTATAGCCACACGCCAGAAAAGGTCACAGAAAATGAGAAAGCAACCATACTTTGAGATATGCCAATGCACAGAGAAATTAAGGCCAATAGGCTGGATATAGTCGTCAGAGATCACCAAGAAAAAAAAATGATTTCTAATCGATGTATCAATACCAACAGATGACAATGTTTCTAGAAAAGAAATGGAGAAACTTTCTGAATACAAAGACCTAGAATGTAGAGTCTAAAAATCAGAATTATTTCCTATCACAGTAGGCGCATTAGGTATGATAAAAAATATTCAGACAAATATATAACAAAAACACCAGGACTAACAAGTATATATAACATACACAAAATAGCACTGCTGGGCACTGCATACATCTTATGTAAAGCACTTTCAATACAGTAAAAATAAGAGCATCACAACAAACCACAGCACATACCCAAGGCACACAGAGCTGCGCTCGGTAGTGCAGGGAAAGCACGTGATAAAAAAGACTACTGCATAATAATAATAATAATAATAATAATAATAATAATAATAATAATAATAATAATGATAATAATAATAATAATAATAATAATAATAATAATAATAATAATAATAATAATAATAATCCATTCTACTAAAGGCACAAGGCCTGACATTTTGAGGGAGGGGACCAATCGATTACATCGACCCCAGTGTTCAATTGGTACGTATTTTATCGACTCCGAAAGGATGAAAAGCAAATTCGACCTCGGTGGAATTTGAATTCAGAACATTAAGACGGACGAAATGCTTCTAAGTATTCCATCCGGAATGCTAACGTTTCTGCCAGCTCGCTGCCTTAACAGTAATAATATAATAATAATAATAATAATAATAATAATAATAATAATAATCAAAATAAGCAAGATAAACTGTTCACATCCAATGCGAAAACATTCTACAGGGAAATAGGGAAGGAGAAAATAAAGACAAACCCCCACACCATCCCATGGAAGCAGTTGAAAACTTTTGGAAAAATACCTGGAGTGATGAAAAGACTTACAATGAAAATGCAGACTGGATTAGACGCACAGAAGGATCCTACCAAAACTTACCATAATAAGTATGGGAAGACATTACGATAGCAGACCTAAAAATGACACTCATGAAGGCTCATAATTGGAAATCCCCTGGTAATGATAGTGTCAAATTTCTGGCTCGCATCGCTCCCGTGAGCACACGAAAAGTTAATCCAGTTGTTCAATGAAATTATAAGAGTTCCTACGAAAGCACCTGATTGGTTAGCAAGAGGTATTACTTACCTATTCCCGAAGAATTATGAAACCAAATTTCCCCTCAATTATCGGCCCATAACATGTCTGTCTACCACGTATAACATTTTAACATCGATCTTCGTGGAGAAAACATACAAATTTATGGAACAGGACGAGCCCCACTGAACAAAAACGGGTGCCGACGAGGCTCAAATGGATGCAAAGACCAACTCTTAATCAATCGCATGATCCTTAAGAACTGTCATAACAAATACAGAAATCTTAGTTTCTCATGGATTGATTATAAAAAGGCCTTTGACAGCATACCGCATTCATTGATCTTGAAATTACTAGATATCTTCAAAATTTCTCTTGTGATTTGAAACTTCCTGAAACACAACATGTCAATGTAAAATACGAATCTCCAATTACACCACTCTAACGGAGTACTGACCACAAAAAATTTTAACATCAACTGCGGCATTTTCCAAGGTGACTTACTTTCACTTTTAATATTTTGCATAGCTCTAATACCCCTTACAAGTGAACTTAACAGAACAGGATATGGATATAAAATTGGCAACAAGAATAGAAGTCATCTATTTTATATGAATGACTTAAAACTCTATAGCAAAGACGATAATGAGCTTGAAGGTCTACTACGTACTTTAAAAGCATTCAGTGGTGACATCGGGATGGAATTTGATCTTGACAAATGTGCCAAGGCCACTTTCCAGAAAGGAAATTGAAGACCTCACATTCAGTGGTGTTGTGTGTTGATGCAGTCATAAAAGAACTCGAGCAGGAACAAACTTACAAATATCTCGGAATAAATGAGGGATCTGGCATTCAGCATGCAAGCATGAAAGAAAAGATCAGGAAGGAGTGTTACAGGAGAGTTGGAGCAGTCCTAACATCCGAGTTGAATGCACTTAACAAGGTGTAACTATAAATTCTTTAGTTGTTCCGGTTGTTGTTTAGTTTCGATGTGTTGAACTGGAATATGAGCGAAATAAGGAAGATTGACAGGAAAACCTGTAAAATGCTGACTTGCAATAAAATGCATACACTCAAAGGCAGACGTAGATTGTTTTTACCTACCTAAAGCTCAAAGAGATTGAGGCTTGATCCAATTAGACATCTCTTACAAAACCACCACAGTTGGACTGACATAATATCTTGAAACATCTAACAACTAGATGCTGAAACTCGTTGAAAACCACAAAAGACGTAAGAAGCTTCATTCTGTTATGAAGGAGAGCAGAAAATTTTCTGGTGAGTTTATGCGTTATACCCAGGTTGAACAGCATGATGGAAGCGCGGCAACTGTAGAGGCAAAGAGGAATACAATAGCAAAGCAAAATGCCTTTGAACAATTGGCTGATAGATGGGAACAAAATCCTCTGCATGGCAAATATGTGGCCTGTAGCAAACAAGCTGATGTAGACCAGAAGCACACCCATCAGTGGCTGCGGAGCTCAGGACTAAAGGCAGAGAGTGAAGGCTTTATCTTGGCTGCTCAAGACCAGAGCTTATTGACCCGAAACTATCAAGCCAATGTGATGAAAAATGGTGTAGACTCAAAGTGCCTATACTGCAGCGAAGGGATTGAAACAGTGGACCGCCTAATCTCTGGGTGTAAGGTTTTAGCGCCTGTAGAGTACAAATCAAGACATGGCAGAGTTGGCGAATATCTACATTGGGCAATGTGTCAGCATTATAAAATCAAAACTGCTGACAAATGGTACAAGCACCACCCTGAGGCTGTAACTGAGGGAGAAAATGTAACGATTATTTGGGACTTCCCAGTATGTTCAGACTGGACCATCAAAGCAAATAAACCAGCTATTGTTGTGAAAGACCAAAGCAATAAAATCTGTTTATTGATTGACATGAGCATACCTTGTGACCATAATATCACGGCAAAAGAATTTGATAAGCTCAGAAAATATAAATATTTGCTAATTGAAAAGACGTGGTATCTCAAGACGTTACAATACCAGTGATTGTAGGAACACTTGGAATGATCAGAAGAGGAACTGAAAATTATCTAAGAATGATCCTTGGCTTACCATCCATGCAGGAAGTGCGAAAGATTGTCTTAACTGGTAATAGGTCACACGCACTGAGAAGAGCATTGTCACCGTGAATTCTCTTTCTTTTTCCCCACTTTATTTGTTTACTATTTTAATGGCCTACCAGTGTATACAGGACGTTTCTCTGCCCTAGGTGAAAGGAAGACACTCGGAATGAAATGGAAACAACTGAA
>NC_043013.1:40031640-40072331 GCF_006345805.1 Octopus sinensis | reverse complement strand
TAGGTGTGCTCGATTAGGACTGACCTGGGGCTAAGCACTACAATAACATAACAATAATAGTAACAATATCATCAAAAACTAATTACAGAGTAAGTACCGGTTGAACACTAGGTTCGATATAAGCGACCAGCCCCTCCCCAACCAAATTTCAGTGCCCTCTGCCCATAGACGAAAGGATCATTATTTGTAATAATTTAAAGCGATGAGCTGGTAAAAAGGTTAGCACGTCGAATTTCTTCCGACTGTTTACGCTTTGAGTTCAAATTTCGCCGAGATTGACTTTACCTTTCCTCGATTCGGGGTCGATAAAATATGACAGTTGAACACTGGTATCGATACAATCGACTTACGTATCTTCTCTAAAATTGCTGACCTTGTGACAGAATTTGAATCCAGTACTGAAAATCATTATTGTTTTTACGGTAAAAAAATAATTTATTTAATCCTTTATGACTTTTGAAGGTTACAACAGTGAGGAGGAGGGGCGATGTTTATCTCCTGGCAAGTTCTACCAAGTTGGGCGAGTTTTAGAGTAGAAACTAGTTTAATTCAGCACCCAGGTCCTCCAAGTTGAAAGTTGAACATAAACCTAACGACCCCAAACTGTAAAAATAGCTTTTTTACGGGAAGCTGGAATCCGATGAAAAGTCAAGTAATTAATATAATCAATATTAATTAGTGTAAGTTATTTCATTATACTAATTATGTACGATATCAGCCACACCATCTGTAGACAATTACAACCTTACGAATCGATTATAACTCCATCAACAAGTTGTGACCTTTGTAATTGATTAGTAGCTAGCAACGGAACCAGGAGAATCGATAAAGTGGCGGTTTAACAAGCCAAGTCTTACCCAGACTGAATTGCTTTCGATCAGTGATGGTGACACTATGACGCGGCTAGATAATCTTATGTGACCTAACATGAACTTTGAACCAGAAAAAAAAAATCGAAAAACGAACAAATCCAACCTTGAATTAATATCATGTTATAAAAAAAATGTATCTCTAAGCATTTATTTAAAACTAAAATTCTTGTATTCATAGAAGTGTCACTCACGTAACAGAAGGTTTATTACATAAATTAATAATTTAGACCACCACGATAAAAAAGAGGCTGGCTCTCACTGTGTTAGACATTTGTATAGAAATATGTAAGTCATTAATTAATGATCCAGCTATCGTGTGTAACTAAGCTAAAGGCTGAGTAGCTTTACTTTAAAATGGAGCTTGTGCATGGTGAATTGATCTGCTAGAAATGTCAACCAAGTTTCCTGAAGTCTCATCTAACCTTCTTGAAAATGATATCTAAGACTAAATTGTTTAACCTAGAATTAGATAATTGATACCCGGGTAAAAAAAAAGAGACGAGATGGTTATTGCTAGGATGTTTTTAAACATAGGTCTTGGTTTCATGATAAACTGCAGTGAAATTGCTTTTAGAAGTTGAAATATGCCCAAATCATATTTGAACTAACCTAAAGTTGTTTATAAGTCTGTTTAGTCAGGACTAAGCCGCGGATAAAGAGGGACAACACCCAACTAAAACTCAAGTTCAACGAGGACTCTAGTAAACACTAAGGGAACAATTAGACTAACTAGGGACCACAGTAATTAATTAGGACCTTAGTAACCAGTTAGGGTGCCATAATAACTTATGAAATATAAAAGAGCTAGGGATTACAACGAGTAACTCGGTACTATAGCGAATAACTAGAAGCCACAATAACCAATTAGGACCTTAGAAACCAGTCAGGGCGCTATAATGACATGTGAAAGATCAATAAGGTGGGGACCACAGTGAATAATTAGAGACCACAGTAACCAATTAGGACATTAGTAACCAGTCAGGGCACTATAATGACTTGTGAAAGGTCAATAAGGTGGGGACAACAAGCGAATAACTAGAGATCACAGTGATTAACTGAGGCCCTTAAGAACTGAGATAAAACAGTATTAAAAATAACAGGAAAACAAGTATCACAGAAAGATCGAAACAAGGGGAAAGGAAGGAAACAATAGAATATCAATCGAGATTGACTATTCTTTGTTTTGACCTTGCTGTATTCGTTTTTGGCAATGTTTTTGCAGATACTCATTGGTTCCTGTTTGGTTCAATCTGTTTGGATGAATGCCACCGGAATATTCCTTAGTTCAGCTGAAATTATTAGTGTTTTCATCTCTGTTTCTCTCATTTTCTTCCGTCTCGTTTTTGTTATTATTGTTGTTGCTTTGCTGTTGTTGTTGTTGTTGTTATGGGCTGCAGTTGTTTTTGCCACCGTCTCTGTTGTTGTTTTTATTGCGTCTGACGTTGTTGTTGTAATTGATATTCTTTTTGGTAAATATGATATTGTTGAAATCATTACTACAATACATGCAAGCGCTTGCCCTTGTGGCAAATATATGAAATCATCATCATCATCATCATCATTATCATCATCATCATCATTATTATTATTGTTATTATTATTGTTATTATTATTGTTATTATTATCAAGGTGATGAGCTGGCAGAATCGTTGCCGCACCAGATGCTTTGCGGTCTTTCGTCCGTCTTCATGTTCTGAGTTTAAATTTCGGGGTCGATAAAATAAGTACCAGTCGAGCACTAGGGTTGATTTAATCGACTAGTCCCTCTCCATCCAAATTTCAGGCCTTGTTCCTATAGCAGAAACAATCATTATTATTACTGGGTGGCGAGCTGGCAGAACCGTTGGTGTTCTGGACAAAATGCTTAGCGGTATTTCTTCCGGCTCTTTATGTTCTGAGGCCAACCTTGGTTTTTGTCCTTTCAGGGTCGATAAAATAAGTACCCGTTGGACACTGGGGTTAATATAATCGACCTCTCCTTTCTCTTCAAAATTTCTGCCATGCGCCAAAATCAAAAGCAATTGACAAATCGGTGAGCTTGGGATTAGGCACTCAGTTCACATTTGGCCAGAATGGAGTGTTTACTTTTCTGCGTCCTATGGATGGGGCACGTTCAGCTGGTCACGTGGTCCATCTGTTGCCAGCTTCCCATAGAAGGTGGGCTCGACATGTAGTGGCTGTCAAATATGCGCTGAAGCTGAGCCAGCTGCAGATTTTCCTGGACGATGAGCTGGTGTAGTCTCCATTTGTAAGACACGTCTTTCTGCAGCTCATCTCTTTGACGAAGCTGCAGTCCAAAATTGGGCACCTGGCAACTGGAATGTTGTTCAGCGCTCACTGCTCTCTACCAGTTGGGTAGTAATGTTGGTGGAAGTATTACTTTAGCAATATATAGAGATCTCGTGGAGGGTAACAGCGATGACATTCTTGGGGAAACCTTAGGCGTCGTCGAGGACGAGGTAATTGGTTTGTTTCGGAAGATTTTAATTTTTTTGACTACACGGTATAGTAGGTTCAGTTGGGTACCGTCTATGAGAAAAACAGCACCATGACGTAGTTCACTCTGCCAGAAATTTGGAAACGACATACTGTATTGCTTGGTATTCGTGCCAGAAGCTCCAATACGAGCATTTCAGAGTGTCTGGGTGGCAATCTAAGGACATGTACCGAGAGTGATAAAAGTCAAACATCCAGTCAACATCATGGTGTTTGGAATGATCACTAGTGATGCGACGTTATGTTGCCATTCATCTTCCCACGTGGCCTCACACTCAATACGGAGGCCTGCATCAAGTGCCTGGAGGAGGTAGTGCTGCCCTGGGTTAAGAGGCTGGCTACTGGAAGACTCTGCACAATGCCACAAAAACAGGAGAACCCAGTCATGGCTGTCAGACAATTTTTGCGATCACATCACCCCTAAAATCTGGCACCCTAACTCCTCAGACTACAACCTCCTTGATTATTATGTGTGACGCGCAGTTGAGCGAAAGACCAACAAAACTTTTTGTAACACCAAAGATGAACTGAAGCCAAGGAATATGGCAGCATTGACGAATGTAAGCAAGGAGACTGTCCAAAAGAGTTGCAGAAGATTCCGAAGTCGTCTGGAGGCCGCGGTTGAAGCCAATGGCGATTTTATTGAATAAATTTAGTCTTTGGTATTTGAAGATATTTTAATGTAATTTTGGTAAATTATATCTGTTAAAATGAGTTGTCAGTATTACATTTTAATTTTGCGTAATTTAGACAAGAATATATTCACCGTACCCTATATATATATATATATATATATATATATATTATATATATATTATATATATATATATATATCGTGGCACTCCAGTGGTTACGACGACGAGGGTTCCAGTTTATCCGATCAACGGAAAAGCCTGCTCATGAAATTAACGTGTAAGTGGCTGAACACTTCACAGACACCTGTTTCTTTAACGTAGTTCTCAGGGAGATTCAGCGTGACACAGAGTGTGACAAAGCTGGCCCTTTGAAATACAGGTACAACAAGAACAGGAAGAAAGAGTAAGAGAAAGTTGTGATGAAAGAGTACAGCAGAGTGTGTGTACCGTTGGTGATTTTTTTTCCTCCGCCTTTCCTTCTTTGGATCTTTCCTTTTCCTGTTTCTGACGAAGAGCTCCGCTCGAAACGTTAAACCCACTTTCTTTCCTTCTTTCCTGAGCGTCCAATAATACTATACTTGTTCCACGTCTTCGCGTTGTTGTGTTTTCTCTTTGTGTTTTCATGTTTGGATTAACTATATATATATAATATATATATATATATATATATATATATATATATATATTATATATATATATATTATATATATATTTTCTCATTGCATTATAAGTACACCTCACACTTTATGTCTTTTCTTGTATTGTCCCCATCATCCATCGCCCGGGTGGCAAATAAAATAAATCATTATTGTTGTTATTATTATTATTATTATTATTATTATTATTATTATTATTATTATTATTATTGTCATTTGTTGGTGCTAATGTAGTTGTAAGTTTTGCGGTTGATACTGTTGCTAAGGTTATTTATTATTGTTCAAGCTCTGGCTGCTGATATTGTTGTTGTTGTTGTTGCTGTTGTTGTTGGTATTGTTGTAACCGAGTATTCGTTGTTGTTATCGATTCTCATATGTTCTCTGATTAATCAAATATTACATTTAAGTAAATCATATTTTCTCTTTGATACGTATCGATTTCCTAAAATAGTGTTAGGTCATAATTTTATAGGAGAGGAAATATAGTCTATTGGATCATCGACACCATAATATGTCTGGTATCTTTTTTTTAGCGACTCTAGAAAAGATAAAGACGAACACATAATCTACGACATTATTGCTGCTGTAGATAACGATGATATAACCACAATAATAACAGCAATATTAATAATAATGGTGACGATGATGATGATGATGATCATAATAATAATCCTTTTCATTATAGGCACAACGCCTGAAATTTTGGAGGAGAGGGCAAGTCGATTGTATCGACCCCAGTGTCTCACTGGTGCTTAATTTGTAGACCCCGAACGATGAAAGGCAAAGTCGACCTCGGCGTAATTTGAACTCAGAACGTAAAGACAGATGAAATGCCGCTAAGCATTTGGCTCGGCGTGCTAACGATTCAACGCCTTAATGGGTTTAATAATAATCCTTTTTACTGTAGACACAAGCCCTGAAATTTGGAGCAGGGGATAATCGATTACACCGACCCCAGTACTCAAATGATATAGATTTAATCGACCCCGAAAGGATGAAAGGCAAAATCGACTTCGGCGGAATTTGAACTCAGAACATAAAAACAGACAAAATACCGATAAGCATTTCGCCCGACGTGCTAACGATTCTTATTTCTTTATTGCCTACAAGGGGCTAAACAAAGAGGGGACAAACAAGGACAGACAAACAGTTCAAGTCGATTACATCGACCCCAGTGCGTAACTGGTACTTAATTTATCGCCCCCGAAAGGATGAAAGGCAAAGTCGACCTCGGCGGAATTTGAACTCTGAACGTAACGGCAGACGAAATACGGCTACGCATTTCGCCCGGCGTGCTAACGTTTCTGCCAGCTCGCCGCCTTTCTGCCTACTTTTAAGCCAGTAAATTATTCTTTTCGGTTATTCAGGATAGCCAGGTTATTTCTCCAGTCAAGGGGGCGGCAGCCCGAAATGTTAGGAATCACTGAAATAGAGCATTTAAATTTCGTTTCCATATATTCGAAAATGATTTCATTTTGTTCGGGAGCAAACGTATCCAGTGTTACAGCTTTTGCTATTAACGCTTGCCGCAATCTCGACGTTGTTGAAGATGCTGTTCTAACAAGTGTTAATGTTGTTATTGCCATTGTTGTTGGCGTTGGTGGTGGTGGTGGTGGTGGTGGCAGTGGTGATAGTGGTAGTGGGTCAGACATTTAGAAATCTTCTGTTTATCTTTCATCATTTACCTGTTTCATTCATTCATTAGACTGCGCCATGCTGGGACAGCGCCTTGTAAGATTTTAGTCGGACGAATCGATTCTAGTACTTATTTTCTTTTAAAACCGCCTTCATAATAATAATAATAATAATAATAATAATAATAATAATAATAATATAATGGATCTTTTGAGCGGGATGGGCTACTTAACCTGAAGAAAATCTAACTGGGTCCCACTTGCAAGGCCATGTGCTGTTTATCTTGATATAAGATCACCGTGTCGCGTACATATGGTTGTGATGCACGTGCTTGGTGTACCCCTTTGAGACGGGTAGTCATGATGGGTATACTGGGCTTCGTATATTTTACCCCAGAGTCGCTTTGATGGCATGCACTGCTCTCTCACTCAATAATAATAATAATAATAATAATGATAATAATAATAATAATAATAATAATAATAATAATAATAATAATAATAATGATAATAATAATAATGGATCTTTTGAGCAGGATGGGCTACTCAACCTGAAGAAAATTCTAACTGGGTCCCACTTGCAAGGCCATGTGCTGTTTATCTTGATATAAGATCACCGTGTCGCGTACATATGGTTGTGATGCACGTGCTTGGTGTACCCTTTTGAGACGGGTAGTCATGATGGGTATACTGGGCTTCGTATATTTTACCCCAGTGTCACTTTGATGGCATGCACTGCTCTCTCACTCAATAATAATAATAATAATAATAATAATAATAATAATAATAATAATAATAATAATAATAATAATAATAATAATAATAATAATAATTGTTTCTACATTAGGCGCAAGGCCTGGAATTCATGGGCTAGTCAATCATATTGATCCCAAATGCTCAATAGCTAATTGTTTTATCGACTCCACAAGAGTGAAAAGCAAAGTCGAACTCGACAGGATTTGAACTTAGAACGTAAAGCCGGAAGAAATACCGATACGCATTTTGCTTGTCGCGCTAACGAATGATTTCTAATTTAGGCACACTAAAGTCCTCTTTTGGTCATGAATGATCATGAGATTGCATCTAGAAAGTCACTCTCCGAGGCACAAGTCCAGGTAAGGTTGTTCATAGAAGTCCAGCAGTCGCCTCTCCTCTCCTCTCCTCTCCACGCCACCAATGCTGTCCAAAGAGAAAGGCCACCAGTGACGTCGCAACTCATTCTTACAGCTGAGTGAACAGGAGCAACGTGGAATAAAGTGTCTTGCTTAAGAACACAACACACAGCCCGGTCTGGGAATCGAACTCACTATCACATAATTGTGAGCCCAACGCTCTAACCACTAGCCAAGACTAGTAAATTTTGAGTGGATGGGGTCATTTGACTACTGATTTATTCTATCACCTGTATTTTTCAGATTCGTCCTTCCTATAGGTTTTAAGTGCTTGATTTGAGGGAAATTTGGTCGCTATTATTAGGAGGTCAAGTAACTAGAGATTCAGATTCATTCGTCGGTACGGCAGATCCTCGGTGTCAGCCAGTAACGTCATTCACTGACGTCGTTTGTAATCACATCATTAAATTCTTTCACCGACATACTTAATCTGATAATCTGCGTTTCTAGACTGGTCATTTAATGGTCGCTGCTTCCGCTGCTACCGCTGCTGCTGCGTTAGTTGTTGTTGCATTCATCGCCAATACTTTTATCTCCTGTGACATAATGTTCCTTTTTGTTATTTCCATCCTCAACTGCAGTGGAGTTACGCTGTCGTCATACATAGGTGTGTGTGCGTGTATGCGTAGGTGTGCGCGTATGTGCGAGTACACACACACACACACACACACACACACACACCACACACACACACACACACACACACACACATATATATATATATATACGAAGGGTTGCTGAAAATTTCCTGGCTTTAAGGGTGTCGCGAAAAGCCTGGTTAGAGAACCAACTTTCCGAGTTCTTTTACAGGGCTTAGAAAAAATTGAAGGGCCACTGCAGTAAGTGTGTGAATCTGAGGTGGAGATATGTTGAATAAAATCATAATTAACTGATCCTCCTGTATTTTCTTTTACCCAAAGCCAGGAACTTTTCATCGCCCCCTCGTAATATATACACAGACACATATTCACCAGGTGATAAAGTTATGGAAATACCTTGTTAGATGGAAGTTGTATAATTTGATACGAAGTTGGTGGCACTTATCGCAGCTTTAATACATCGAATAATTTATTTGTACAGATTCTGAACTGTTCTTAGGGGAATTTTGATCCATTTCCCTTGTAAAACCTGCTTTGGCTCTTTCAGGAACAATGGCAGGGTGAAGCAGCTCCTCAATTGCTGTTCCAAAATGCACCATAAATGTTCGATTATATTGAGATCCGGTGATTGTGGATGTTAGTGTCTACATGACGTTTGTGCTCCACGTATCACTTTTGAACAGCATCAGCCGTGTGAATCAGCACATTATGAACCTGAAAGATTTCGCGATTATCTGAGAAGAATGTTTATACGGTAGGATGGACATGATCAGCTAAAATACTCAGATAATCCTTGATGTTAAGTCTGCCATATAGAGCAACTGAAGAGAATTCCGTGATACGGTTGCTTAAATTATCACAGATTACCTCCATGCTTTACTGTAGAGGTCAAACCGGCTGAGTTGAAGACTTCATTGGGCTGTGTCCAGACATAGGTTATCCTTGAAGCTGAAAAAGAATAAATGTTGATTCATTAAAGATAATTGTTCAGTTAAGCCATTGCTCACATCCGTTATTTTAGACACCATTTTCCTTCCCTTATCAATGTTGATGAGGGACAGAAATTTAGACATTGCAACACCCTCATTGTATCCAGCTTTATGAAGCACACGATTAACGTTTTAGTTCACACGGGATTGGTAACGTAGTGGTATAGCTCTTTTCTCACTTTTGTTGCTGTAGTTTCATGGTTTTTAGACACAGTAAGTTTTATTATGTGGATCCACTCTATGATCTCTGGGTTCCATCAAGAATTATGCTTGCCAGAACTGGTTTTACCTTGACTTTAGAATGCCAGCATGAATTTAGAGACTGTAACTCTCGAAATATTCAACAGCTTTAGTAGCTGAAGCTCGAGTCATCCGGGATCCGAAAGTCCTCCCTGTTTAGAAATAAGAAACGTCACACATTTTAGCTAATTTAAATGTAAAGAGAGGACTGTATCATAAAGTACAAGGCATACACAATGCATTTGAACACACACACACACTCACATACACATACATACAGACGAGAATAGTTTTGAACTTGCCACATACATATGGCGTAGTGGTTAAGAGCGCGGGCTACTAAGTCCAAGATTCCGAGTTCGATTCCAGGCAGTGACCTGAATAATAATAATAATAATAATGATGATGATGATAATAATAATAATAATAATGATAATAATAATAATAACATCGAAAAATACCTTAGGAATGAGAACACAGGTTCGAAATTTCCCCAAGACACCCGATGAAGGCTGGAGGGTATATCAGCCGAAACGTGTTAACAACAAACAAGATTAGGAGAAATATTCGTCAAATATAAATAATGTACATAATTCCTCATCTCTTAAATATAGAACTGTACATACATACATACATACATACATGCATACATACATACATACATACATACATACATACATACATACATACATACATACATACATGCATGCATGCATGCATACATACATACATACATACATACGTACATATATACATAGATGCGCTCGCAAGCTTGTAATATAACTGCCGTCTTTTAAACACACACGCACACACACAAACACACATCACACACACACACACACACAAGTACACACACATACACACACAAAGAATCTTTCCACTAATTGTGTTTGATTACGCTGTCAATTGAATCCCTCGGTTCATTACAATTCCTCTTAGGAAGCCAAATAAAAATGAATACAATACATCTCACTTCACTGTCTTTCTGTCTTGACTGCAGCATACAGTAGAATATAAGAATAAATGTTTGAAATTTTATGGCTTAGGAGAAATCTGTATATTGGCGACAACAGGTCAACCACCGATATGTTAGCCACCAACGGAAGGTAGTTGCTCAACAATTCCTGATTTTCATGCAGTTTTTCTGGTAAGTCGATTATATCGACTTCGAAGTTCAACTGGTACTCATTCTATCAACCTCGAAATGATGACCTACAAGACTGACCAAGCCAGGATTTGAACTTAGGACATAAAGAGCCGGAAAAAATGCTGCGAAGTATTTTGTTCGAAGGGCTAACGATTCTTCCAGCTCACCGATAATATAGTAATAATAATAATAATAATAATAATATAACAATAATAGTGGTTTCAAATTTCGGTACAAGGCCAGCGATTTCAGAGGAGTGGGTAAATCGACTAAATTTGCCCCAGTGTTCAAATGGTACGTATTTTATCAACCCTGAAAGGATGAAAGGCAAAGCCGATCCCAGTGGAAGAATAGTAAAAATAATAATAATACGGACCGGTACCCTACGAAAATGACGACCGTCAAAATAATGGGCCGGACGTTGTACCTCATGTCCCGCAAATAAAACCCAAAAGACGTAAATGGACACGTGAGGAATACATTTCTATCTTACACGCATACTTCACAGCAATGCTCTACCCAAAAAATGAAAATACAACACATACATATAAAATATGGAAGGAAAATAATAGAGATATAGACTCGGATACAGCAATGAACCCTAATAAATTAGCTAACGTACGAAGATACATTCTCAAAGCCAAAAAAATATCAGAAATAGAAATAGAACATTAAAAGAAAAAATACACCAGGAAAATGTAGATAGAAGCCACACAACAATGCCCAATAATATAAACACTGAAACTGTAAAACACGAAGACAAACGCAACATTCCCAACAAACACGATGTAAACAACGAAGGGGAGCCTAATGATTATGATAATATAAAAAATAAAATAATCAAAGAACTGATTCCTATCATAGTAGGTGCATTAGGCATGATAAAAAAATATTCAGACAAATACATAACAAAAACACCAGGACTTACAAACACATATAACATACAGAAAATTGCACTACTAGGCACTGCACACATCCTACGCAGAACACTTTCCATACAATAACCATCAGAGCATCACAACAAATCACAGCACATACCCAAGGCACACAGAGCTGCGCTCGGTAGTGAAGTGAAAGCACGCTATAAAAATAAAACTACTGAAAATATAATAATAATAATAATAATAATAATAATAATAATAATAATAATAATAATAATAATAATAAAACTAATAATAATAATAATAATAATAATAATAATAATAATAATAATAATATAATATAATAATAATAATAATAATAATAATAATAATAATAATAATATTGTTTGTCTTGGTAAAAAGATGGGCTACAGCAAATATTCTGCTCAATACCACAGATTTGCTTGTCAGTTGTTTGACCTTAACCAGTTGAGCATGTCCCTTAGTGGCTGACGATATGTGCATCTCTGATCACGAGCAGAAGTAGTGGGGGAGCATCATAGCCATGTGTTGAGAAGGATTCTTTGGGTTTGAATAATTCACCTCTGGAAACATGGGTGTTTCGTTCAACGTCCTTAAACAACCCTTATTCAGGGACCTTTTGAGCGGGATGGGTTACTCGATCTGAAGAAAATTCTAACTGGGCTCCACCTGCAAGGTCATGTGCTGTTTATCTTGATATGAGATCACCATGTCGCGCACATATGGTTGTGATGCATGTGCCTGGTGTACCCTTATCAGACGGGTAGTCATGATGGGTATACTGGGCTTCGTATATTTTACCCCAGTGTCACTTTGATGGCATGCTCTGCTCGCTCGCTCAATAATAATAATAATAATAATAATTAAAAAATAATAATAATAATAATAATAGTAATAGTAATAATAATAATAATAATAATAATAATAATAATAATAATAATATTAATAATAATAAAAATCAGGAATTGTTGAGCAACTACCTTCCGTTGGTGGCTAACATATCGGTGGTTGACCTGTTGTCGCCAATATACAGATTTCTCCTAAGCCATAAAATTTCAAACATTCATTCTTATATTCTACTGTATGCTGCAGTCAAGACAGAAAGACAGTGAAGTGAGATATATTGTATTCATTTTTATTTAGCTTCCTAAGAGGAATTGTAATGAACCGAGGGATTCAATTGACAGCATAATCAAACACAATTGGTGGAAAGATTCTTTGTGTGTGTATGTGTGTGTACCCTTATCGGACGGGTAGTCATGATGGGTATATTGGGCTTCGTATATTTTACCCCAGTGTCACTTTGATGGCATGAACTGCTCTCTCACTCAATAATAATAATAATAATAATAATAAAATAATAATAATAATAATAATAATAATAATAATAATGTACCAGGCAGTGGCTCACGTGGCTTCTGATCTTAACTGATTGAAAGTGTTATGTACATTGTTTTGTCTTGGTATAAAAGATGGGCCACAGCAAATATTCTGCTCAATACCACAGATTAGCTTGTCACTTGTTTGATCTTAACCAGTTGAGCCTGTCCCTTAGTGGCTGATAATATGTACATCTCTGATCACAAGCAGAAGTAGTGGGGGAGCATCATAGCCATGTGTTGAGAGGGACTCTTTGTTATTTGAATAATTCACTTCTGGAAACATGGGTGTTTCGTTCACCATCCTTAAACAACCCTTATTCAGGAACCTTTTGAGCCGGATGGGTTACTCGACCAGAAGAAAATTCTAACTGGGCCCCACCTGCAAGGTCATGTGCTGTTTATCTTGATATGAGATCACCATGTCGCGCACATATGGTTGTGATGCACGTGCCTGGTGTACCCTTATCAGACGGGTAGTCATGGTGGGTATACTGGGCTTCGTATATTTTACCTCAGTGTCACTTTGATGGCATGCACTGCTCTCTCACTCAATAATAATAATAATAATAATAATATAATAATAATAATTAATAATAATAATAATAACAGCAGCAACAACAACAACAACAACAACAACAATAATAATAATAATAATAATCCTTTCTGAAATTTAGGGAGAGGGACTAATCGATCACATTTACCCCAACACTCAACAGGTAATTGCTTTATTGACCCCGTAAGAATGAAAGGTAATGTTGTCCTCGGAGGAATTTGAACTCAGAACCTAAAGGGCCGGAAGAAATAGAGTGATGCATTTTTGTCCGGCGTGCTAACGATTCTGCCCTCTTGCCCCCTTAATAATGGTAATAATAATAAATATTATTAGAGAATAAATATTATTAGAAACTTAATGTCATCAGCATGATTGTGATGATAATGATGATGTTGATGATGATGATAGCCCTCCTCCTCCTCCTCCTCATTTTTATTATTGCTATTGTTGTTAGTGCTGTTAATTTATTTGAGATTTTGTTTTATTCCAGTGTTTTCAACTGCCAATATTTTGATATTGGATCGATAATAGAACGGACGTCGATCACCAAACAAAACTTTACTCCAGTTTATTCAACCGAACAATACAGAGGAACAATATGGCTGCTTTATATTTTGGTTTTTGTTTTCTTAATACATATTAAATTTCGAACGGGATTTTATTACTGGATCACCATATGGCCCCTACGGAACAATTATATTTCATGGTTGAGTTCCGGATTTTCTAGTCGAAAATAAACAATTATTGATATTAATAGGAAGCACACACACACCTCTAGTTTCTGTAAAGCGGTAATAGAAATGGGTATTAGGATGGAGGTACGCTAAAGTCCAAGAGGCTGAGGTTTGATATGTGAAACAAGGCGCTGTACGCCACCCTTACTCCGTAAGCTTGACAAAGCTGAACCCTGATCAAAGACGTTTCAATTGCGTGACCATCCTATCCTTTCAGAAGTATGCCGGATTGCTTTATCGGATCTAATTCATTAAATGGTTGGGTGTGTTTTGAGCTGGATTTAGTTGTTACATCTAGCAGGTCGTATTATCAAAGAGTTAAAAGCGGTGTGCTGGCAGAGCCGTTAGACCAGAGGGATAGGCAAAATACCTAGGGGTATTTCTTTCGACTCATTACGCCCTTATCTCAAATTCCGCCGAGGTCATCTTTGTCTTTCGTCCTTTCGGGACCGAAAACATAAAGTACCAATCACGTATTAGGGTCGATGTAATCAATTTAGCCCCTCCCTTCAAAATTACTGACCTTGTATCAAAATCAGACAGAATTATTAAAGAGTTAGGGTGACAGAGTTCATGCCTTGTAGTGTTGGTTAGTTTCAAATCCCGCCGAGGTCAACTTTGCCTTTACTTCTTCGCACCGTGCTTGATAAAAATAAAGCACCAGTTATGTACTGGGATTGATGATTTAATTGATTGATTTCTTGTCTTCAAATATGTTACCTTATGTCAAGGAAAGCTTCCATGCAGCCGTTCGATTTTCGGAAAGGATTGTCACGGTTAGAAGGTCTTTAATTATTGACCATCTTGATCATGATCAGTATTGACTTTGATTAAACAATAACAATTATTTTCATTTTTGGCACAAGTCCAGCAATTCCAGAGGAAGGACGCAGTTGGCTACATCGACCCCAGTGCTCGACTGGTACTTTATTTTATCGATCCCCATAGAATGAAAGGCAAAGTTGAGTTCGGTAGGATTTGAACTCTGAACGTAGGAAGAAATACTGTGAGGCATTGTGTCCGACGCGCTAACGATTCTGCCAGCTCGCTGCGGTAATGATAACCCTTTCCTATTTTGGCAGTAAATCTGATGGATGGGGAGGTCCATTACATCGACCCCAGAGGTTAACTGGTACTTATTTTGTCGATCCCGAATCGATGAAAGGTGAAGTCGACCTTGACGGAATTTGAACTCAGACAGTAAAGACAGACGAAATGCCGCTATGCATTTTGCTTGGCGTGCTAACACTCGCTGATTTCACTACTTTAACAACAACAACAACAACAACAACAACAGCAATAATAATAATAATACTAATAATAATAATAATGATAATGATAATGATGATGATGATAATAATAATAATAGGCTTTCATGATGAGTATACTGGGCTTCGTATATTTTACCTCACTGTCACTTTGGTGGCATGCACTGCTCTTTCACTCAATAATAATAATAATAATAATATAATAATAATAATAATAATAATGATAATAATAATAATAATAATAATGATAATAATAATAATAATAATAATAATGATAATAATAATAATAATAATAATAATAATAATAATAATAATGAAAATATTAAAAAAAAAAAATAATGATAATAATAGTAACACTGATATGAACAACAAGAGTAACAACGAAACATTTAGTATTAAAATGTTGAGAAATACAGCACAGGCTTCCATTTCTATACGGTCATATTCTTTGTTTCTCAGAGACGTATAACATCCTATTAACATCTCTTTGAAAAATTTGAACAAAAGATCAGAACTGGTGAATTCTTATAGACATTTACATAAATAAATATAATTGGGAATTTTCCAATGCCAACTGGTTAGACTAGTCCATTTCCTATATACAAAAAGCCGAGTACATTCTACTAAAAGTGTATACTATTATAGGAGTATTACACTTGTGTTATAATTTTTTTTTTGTCTTTGGCCAGCAAGTGTTATTTCCTATTTGCTTCTATCTTGAAATCAAAGGAAATGACTTCTATTCCCTTCAAACTTTGCTTTTGTGATCTGGACATCAATGTTTTGAAATTTACTTGTTTTCCATAACATTTCAGACAGATTAAGTGCTGAGTTTCTGAAGAAAAAATATCGTTATAGCATATACAATGCTCCATACCAGAGATTTGCTTGTCAGCTGCTTGACCTTAACCGATTGTGCATGCCTTTTAGTGGCTGACAATATGTATGCATTTCTGTTCACGAGCTAGAGTAGTGGGGGAGCATCATAACCATGTGTTGAGAGCGATGCTTTGGGAGTTTGAAGTAAAGCATGTTTGAAGTCAAATATTAGCCATTTCTCAGATTTTCTAGGGATAAGCAAATAGAAAATAGCAGTTGTGACACAAGGGCAAAAAATCCTGTTACACAGTGCAATCCGTGTGAATCACTGAATGTGTTTCTGGCCCGTTCAACGTTAACCTTTCTACAGGAAGCACAAGGCCTCAAATTTGGGGGAAGGGATTAAGTCGATTACATCGACCCCAGTGCGTAACTGGTACTTACTTAATCGACCACGAAAGGATGAAAGGTAAAGTCGACCTCGGCGAAATTTGAACCCAGAACGTAGCGGCAGACGAAATACCTATTTCTTTACTACCCACAAGGGGCTAAAAACACAGAGAGGACAAACAAGGACAGACAAACGGATTAAGTCGATTATATCGACCCCAGTACGTAACTGGTACTTAATTTATTGAGCCCGAAAGGATGAAAGGCAAAGTCGACCTCGGCGAAATTTGAACCCAGAACGTAGCGGCAGACGAAATACCGCTAAGCATTTCGCCCGGCGTGCTAACGATTCTACCAGCTCGACGCCTTTTGTTCAACGTTATCATTATTGCAAGAGGTGACCATGTTAAAGATATTCCAACTTCAAAATTCATTATTTTTACGGGGTGTGGTTGGAATTTTTATGGGTGTACACAAAACTCATATTTGGTTTCCGTTGGGGGTAGTGTATGTCGTGTTTAAATAAAGTGTTACGATGGTTATCGTTAAGTTAATGCTAATTGTTATGTTTAACCTAAACTTCCGAAATCCTCCTACTAATCCCTTTTAAATCTCTTTAAGGTGTGATCATTGATATTATTTGGGTTTACCGCGCCCTCATCCCAGCACAATTCGAATTTATGGGGGAAATGTCAGCTGAGAGCATCAATGATGAAGAAACCTAAACGTCCGAACACAATAGTTCGATCCTTGTTTCCTTTGGAGAAGTCAAAATAAGGATAATCTCGTTTTTGATCCCACGGAAATATCGCGATATAACATTGGGTCCCTAGTGCTCAATGTTATGTTAATATTTAAAGTGGCGAGCTTGCAGAATCGTATTCATGCCGAGTAAGATACTTAGTGGCATTTCATCCGTTTTTACGCTCTCAATTGAAATTCTGTCGAGGTCGACTTTGCTTTTCATGTTTTCGAGGTCGATGTAGTAAGTACCAGTCATATAACGGGGTCGATGCATTCGACTAGCATCCTCCTGCAAAATTTCAAGCCATGTTCCTATCGTAGAAAGGATTTTTGGTTTATAAATCGCCAACTGTAAAATTTCTTCCAAAGTAGTTGCATCTTAATGTCAATTGGTCTAGATTAGTTAGTCCAGCCATGTATATTTTTCATTTGTCAGATATTCCACCACATGACCCTTGTTAACCAATCAAAATAGGTCTATCTTGCACATTCCAGACACAGCGTCATTCACCGATCATACGCAGACTTAACATCGGAATAAGCCCTTACCTAATATAAACAGGAGCAAATTCTTGCACTGCCCCGACATGTCGATGTAAGGACCTTACCCAACAAATAAAAACTGGTATTCCAACGGTTACAACGACGAGGGTTCCTGTTGATCCAGACAACGGAACAGCCTGCTCGGGAAACTAAGGTGCAAATGGTTGAGTACTCCAAAGACACGCTATCCTTAACGCAGTTCTCGGGGTGGGGTGGGGTTCAGTGTGATACAGAATCTGAATTTGAATTACAGGTACAAATCCTTTTTGCCAGCTGAGTGGACTGGAGCAATGTGAAATAAAGTATTTTTGCTCAAGGACACAGCGCTCTACTGGGAATCGAACTCAAGACCTTACAACCTTCACTCGCCGGAGAAAAATGTGTTAAGTGCATTATTTAGACGTCTTCGGACAATAGGTTAGTCTCTCGATAAGCACACCTGTTGGTAAATTAAAGGGCTTCTGTTGCGATCCCAAGTCTGGCTCAGGAATATCGTATGCAAATGATTGTAAGAAATAACCATTGAAATAACCATTGAAATAACCATTAAAATAACCATTAGATAACCATTGAAATAGCCATTAAAATAACCATTAGATAACTATTGAAATAACCATTAAAATAACCATTGAAACAACCATTGAAATAACCATTGAAATAACCATTGAAATAACATTTGAAATAACCATTGAAATAACCATTGAAACAACCATTGAAATAACCATTAAAATAACCATTGAAATAACATTTGAAATAACCATTGAAATAACCATTGAAACAACAATTGAAATAACCATTAAAATAACCATTGAAATAACATTTGAAATAACCATTAAAATAACCATTGAAATAACATTTGAAATAACCATTGAAAGAACTCAAGATGAGGAAAATAGTTTTGGCAGACAGACATCTCGCTGAAACGAGATCCAGACATTTAAGATAACCAAATATATTGTTCAGTCTAAATTTCGTTAACCTTAACCACCCCTCTCCACTCTTTCCAATACTAACCCCAACCTTCTAGCACTCCCAAATTATTTCTTTTTTTAATTATCCCTAACATTAACCTTAAACCCTAAGGAATCCAAGCAGATTTAGAAGAATGATTATCATCACCGAGGCCAGGAGCTCAATTTTGGTAATGATGATGATGATGATGATGATGATGATGATGATGATAACTACCATCATCATCATCATCATCATCATCATCATCATCAGCTTCCCCCTCATCATCAGTAGGGGCAGCAGCATTAGCATCACCAGCATCACCCACGCACAACCATCATCATCGACCGCCGCCGCCACCACCATCACCACCATAATTACAACACTAACCACTATCACAGTCTTTCTTTCCCCCGCCCTCCTCCTTCACCTCCTCTCTTCCTGAATCTCCAAGAAAACCATCTCCCACCATCTCCGTCACTCCTATCCTCCTCACCCCTCGTTATCATCTTTTCTTTCCTTTCTCTTCACTCTTTTACGTCCTTCATGTCTAACGAATAATTACAAATGCAAAAACAAAAACAGCTATTCCAGTTTCGCCAAACCATGTCGATAGTAGTAGTAGTAGTAGTAGTAGTAGTAGTAGTGGTAGTAGTAGTGATGGTGGTAGTTGAATTGGTGGTAGTAATGGTGGTGGTGGCAGTGTTAGTAGTCGTAGTAGTGATGGTGGTTGTGGTCGCAGTGGTAGTAGTAGTGGTAGTAGTAGTAGCAGCAGCAGCAATAATAGTAGTAATTGTGGTGGTGGTGGTGGTGGTGGGAGTAGTGATAGTTTTAGTGTTAGTAGTAGTGTTGGTGATGGTGGGAGTAGAAATAGTAGTGGTGGTAGGAGTGGTGGTTTTTGTGGTGGTGGTTGTGTGTATATATGTGTGTATATGTGTTCTTGTTCATATATTTATATGTGCGTATGCGTGCATGTGTATACCTGCGTGTGTGCGTATGTGTGTGTGTGTGTGTGCGTGTGTGCGTGTGTGCGTGTGTGCGCGTGTGCGTGTGTATGTATGTGTGTGTGTGTGCGTGTGTGTGTGCGCGCGCGCGGGGAATGGAGGCGTTTCGCAGATGTGTGTAAAGAACGGTGTTCAAATCAGCCGCAGGATTAGAACTGCAGGAGTTCTTTCTACTTTACAATTAATTATATAATAAAGTGAGAATTAGAAGTGACACACACACACACACACACATACAGAGGCAAACACAGGAATGCACACACACACACACATGCAGATATGTATATATATATATATATATACATACACACACACACACACACACACACACACACACACACACATATATATATATATGTGGGTGTGTGTGTGGGCGTGGAGAGAGGGAGAGAGACAGAGAGAGAGGAGGAGATGGAGACGAAGAGAAAGGAGAGGAGAAAGGTAATCAACCTTATCCATGGGAATCAGAGTTGATATATAGATGGATAGATAGATAGATAGATTAGATTGATAGATAGGTGGATAGATAGATTAGATTGACAGATAGGTAGATAAATAGATTGGATTAGATTGATAGATAGATAGACAGATTGATAGATAGGTAGATAGATAGATAGATTAGACTGATAGATAGGTAGATAAATAGATAGATTAGATTGACAGATAGGTAGATAGATAGATAGATTAGATTGACAGATAGGTAGATAGATAGATAGATAGACAGATTGATAGATAGGTAGATAGATAGATAGATTAGATTGATAGATAGAGATACAGATTGATAGTTAGGTAGATAGATAGATAGATTAGACTGATGGGTAGGTAGATAGATAGATAGATTAGATTAACAGATAGGTAGATAGATAGATAGATTAGATTGACAAATAGGTAAATAGATAGATAGATAGATAGACAGATTGATAGATAGGTAGATAGATAGATAGATTAGATTGACAGATTGGTAGATAGATTAGAATTGATAGATAGATAGATTGACAGATAGGTAGATAGATAGATAGATTAGACTGATAGATAGGTAGATAAATAGATAGATTAGATTGACAGATAGGTAGATAGATAGATAGATTAGATTGACAGATAGGTAGATAGATAGATAGATAGACAGATTGATAGATAGGTAGATAGATAGATAGATTAGACTGATGGGTAGGTAGATAGATAGATAGATTAGATTAACAGATAGGTAGATAGATAGATAGATTAGATTGACAAATAGGTAAATAGATAGATAGATAGATAGACAGATTGATAGATAGGTAGATAGATAGATAGATTAGATTGACAGATTGGTAGATAGATTAGAATTGATAGATAGATAGATTGACAGATAGGTAGATAGATTAGATTGATAGATAGCTAGATTAGATTGATAGATAAATTGATAGATTGATAGATAAGTTGGTTTTGTTGCTGTCGTTGGTGTTGCTTTTGTTGTTGTTGTTGGTAGTTTTTGCTGCTGTTGATTGTGTTGTTGTTGTTAGTGTAGTTAGTATTGTTGTCGTTGTTTACAGTGTCATTGTTATAGCTGTTGTTGTTGTTGTTGTTGTTGCCGTTGTAGTTGCTTTTGTCGCTAATGATGATTGGTTTCATATGTCCCGAAGATGAGGGTATAAATTTAGTTTAATTATATCTAAATTAACACTAGCTAAACTAATTAATATTAGAAAAATGTCTGGATCTGTGTGTGCGTGTGTGTGTGTGTGTGTATGTGTGTATGCCGGACATACGTATATGACTACACGTGTATATGAATGATATACATGCAACAACAACAATAACAACAAATAATAATAATAATAATATATATATATACACACACATATAATGCATATGTATATACAGATATATATATATATTATATATATATAATATATATATATATATATATATATATATATATATATATATATATATATATATATATAATATAATATGTATATTTATGTATGTATACATACATCACATATATCATGTATATATGTATATATATATATCATATGTATATATACCTATATATTATATATACATAGACACACATGTATATGTATATGTATATGTGTCTGGATGTATGTACTTATGTTTGCACTTATATATATGCACCTATATATATATATATATATATATATATATATATATATATATATATATATATATATATATGTAGGTGTATATATGTGTATGAAATCATATGAGCAGCTGGTCTATTTCTTTCATTCTTTCTCTTTTCTTCTTTCTTTCTCTTTCTTTCTTTCTTTCTTTCTTTCTTTCTTTCTTTCTTTCTTTCTTTCTTTCTGTCTTTCTTTCCTTCTTTCTTTCTTACTTCTTTCTTCAAGATTCAACCTTAAAAGCATATGTGCTTGCACGTGCGTGTGTATATATGTGGGTGTCTGAAGTTATGTTTCCATGCAGGTGGAATCATGACTATACATGAAGCTAAGCTCTCTGCACATGATACTCCATCAAACTTTCATCTTTCATTTCACCTGTGAGCTTTCCAAATTTATATCTTGTATCCACTTAATTGTAATTCAGATTCTTGCTGTGTATTACAACCTAGCTGCTAAAATATTCTATATTATTGCTGTGTAAGGATTCCTGGATTGACGTTTATGAATTTTGTGTTGCGAGATTCCTGATGTGAAATCGAGTGTTGAATCACATATTGTTATATTTCGGGACGGTCATTTTGTTGTTGTTGCTAAATGAACACACGCACTGTATATTTGTTCTTCACTCGTTTATTATCGTTCTTATTTCATCTTATGTCCATTGTCTGGAAATCTTTCGCCATACATCTGTGACCTCTTCAGCGGCTCTTCCATCCACGTTTATCCTCCTGTTGTATTCAGTCCATTCAGAATTAGTCCATTCTGACAGAATGGACTAATTCCACCCACGTGTATCCTCCTGTTCTAGACACAGGGCCAGCAATTTTGAGAACAAGACAGTCAATTTGCTCGACCCCTCTACTTGATATCGACCTTGGAAGATTTGAACTCAAAATGTAGAAAGGGAGAAGAAATTTCTCAGGGTATTTTCCCCGCAACTCTAATGGTTCTACTAAATTGCCACCTTTTCTTGCTTTATATATTTCAGTTTTTCCAAAAATAGACAACTCTAGAATAGTTTATTTATGAAATTTAATAAACGGAAAAGCATTTACTTTCGCAGAATATTATCTCTGTAGATTCAAATCCAATATTCCTGTAAACGATTTTCTGTTCATTTATGATTGTAAAGAAATCGACGCCAGGACACCACAATATCATCATAATAGTCTTTAAGATTTAAGGCAAAGATTCTTCTAGATAATGCTGCTAGACACCATGAAGGAAGTTTATCGTGAAATTAAAGAAGTCATTGCCTTTAACGCAAATGGAATTCAGCCAATGGATGAAGCGGGAATATCAACCGTCAAGAGAAATTACACGAGGAAAGCTGTTAAATAGCGTGTGACAGACTTAGCCTAAGAGAATGTGCATTGGATAGAAATATCTGGAATGTTTTCAATAAAAAAATTAGTGTCTCTTGGGAGGAAGTGATGGAGTCAATAACGCCAGGTTGCCGGAAGAGTTTACATACATAAATTTAATACACGATTTAAAAAAATTTCATTACTAGAGTCTCTTGTACAAGATGGCGGAATCGACAATATATGGTTGGTGGAAAGGGTTATATATATATATATATATATATATATATATATATTATATATATATATATATAAACATATCAAAGGGAAATGGAAAATTAATTAAAATTTTCACGTCCAGTGGCCTAACGTGTAAAAAATTTAGTCCCCAAAGACTATGAATTAGTCATAATATATAGCGTACATTTAAGCACATAAGGAATCCACTCGTGGAATTCAACACGTTAGAAAGAACAGTTAGGTTCCATAACCACAAAAATTAAAGATAAAATTCGACAGGAACGAAATGAAAAAATAAAAACATTTTACCAACAAGTTTCCTGGACCAATTGGTTTCTGATTTTAGTTTAGCAAGCAAATAAATAATATTTGCTCACGAAGTGAAATCTTCCTCAACAGGTACACCTTGGGTTAAATATATAAACAACGAGGCAATCAAACTATATGCCTCCTGTTTATATATCTTAATTTTTCAAAATCCACTGCGCAGACACAGCCCTTCGCCGGCAATAAAAAATGCCAGCTTTTAAAATCGAAAATTATAATACTTAAACATATCAAAGGGAAATGGAAAATTAACTAAAATTTTCACCTCCAGTGGTCTAACATGTAAAAAATTATATATATATAATTATATAAAAAAATTATATATATATAATTATATTATATATATATAGTTTTTAGAAAATTATATTAAAAAATTATGTAAAAAAATTATATATATATAATTATATAATTAAATATATATAGTTGAAGTTTATAGAAAAGCAAAAACGAAGTCAGGTATATGAGCAACAAACAGGTGTATTAGTTTGACGCTCGAGATAATGAAAACGTCTTTTACGTTTCGAGCCAACGCTCTTCAACAGAAAGGAATAAGAGAAAATAAACAGAGAATGAAAACAAGTCTTGTAGATTTAGTGGCCAAACATGTATGCGTGCATGCATGTGTGTATATATGTATGTGTGTATGTATACACACACACACAAGACAAGTTTCTACAAAATTCACTGATAAGGCATTGGTCAGCCCGGGGTTATAGTGGAGGACACATGCCGCAGATCCCGCGCAGTGGAACTAAACTCAAACCCACGTGGTTACCAACCGTGCTTCTTAAGCACACACCCCTTCTGCACGTAAGTTTATTAATATATTATTATCCTTTTTCGTTGTAATTTTTAAACTTGTTTCAGTCACTAGACTGCGGCCATGCTGGTGCACCGCCTTCAAGAATTTTTAGTCGAATGTATCGATCTTAGGACTTATACTTTTTAAGTATGGTACTTTTGCCGAACGGCTAAGTCACGAGGACGTAAACACACCAGCACTGGTTGTCAAGTGGTGGTGGGAGGACAAACACAGGCACAAAGACAAACAGACACACGCGCGCACACACATGCACACACACATACACAAGCACACACACACACATACACATACGACAAGCTTTTTTCAATTTCTATCTATCAAAATCACTAACAAAGCCTTTGGTCGGCCCGAGCCTATAAGTAGAAGCTACTTGCTCAAGGTGTCACATAGTAGGACCAACCCGGTACCATGTGGTTAGAAAGCAAGCTTCTTATCACACAGCCATGTTTACGCCTATTGTTTACTAATTAAGTTTGATCAAGTTATGTTTCCCTCCATCTGCATGGAGCCGAGGTGAATCCCTATATTTTATCATTGCAAATGATTGTATACACGCAGCAGATGACAGAGAAATTGATAAAAGGAGTGGAGATGGTTCTCCTTATATTGAATATGTCAGAATCTTGTAGAGTGATAGTGCAACTTACAGAGAAACGGAAGCACTTGATATATATAATTCAATTATTTGAGATTTAGAAACTCAGTTTTCGTGCGTCGTTTTCCGGAACGAATCCTATGTGGAAGGAGAGGATTGTTTGTGCGTGTGTATGTGTGTGAGTGTATGTGTGTGTGTGTGTATGTGTGTGAGTGTATGTATGTATGAGTTTGTGTGTGTGTGTATATATATATATGTACACACGTGCGTGTTTGCATATATATATATATATATATATATTATATATATATATATATATATATATATATATATGTGCACACGCGCGTGTGTGCATATATCTATATCTATATGCACACGCGCGTGTGTGCGTGCTTGTGCGTGTGTGTTTATGTGTGTTTGTGTGTGCGCATAAATATATGCATATGTGGTAAATAGCTTGTTACCAACTACATGGTTCCGGGTTCAGTCCCACTGCGTGGCATCTTGGCAAGTGTTTTCTACCAAGGCCTTGCGAGTGAATTTGGCAGACGAAAACTGAATGAAGTCCGTTGTATACATATATATATATATATATATATATATATATATATATATATGTATATGTTTGCGTTTCTGTGTTTGTCCCCCCACCATACTTGACAACCGATGTTGGCGTGTTCCTCCCCCCGTAACTTAGGTGTTCGGCAAAACGAAACCGATATAATAAGTACCAGGCTTACACAGAATAAGTCCTGGGGCCTATTTGTTCGATTAAATGCGATGCTCTGGCATGGTCCGCAGTCAAATGACTGAAAGAAGTAAAAATGATAAAGAAATACAATACATACATACATACATTATATATATATATACATACATACATACTTATATATGCACACACACACACACGCACCTACGCGCACATACTACCATCGACAGCATTTCATCAAAGCAACCTATAATGGAGACGGCATTTCATCGGAACAATTTTTCATGCAACACTATAAATATATTATTCCGTCTTATAATGTTTTTTGTCAATAGTCATGTGATCTGCGATTGTTGATATTGCTATGCAGTGAACAGACAATTAAATAATATGCTAGTATTATGACAGCATAATTAATTATAATGCATCTGTAGCTTAATGCTAATGAAACTCGTGCAGGTATAAATTTATAAAGTCCTGCTATTGTTTTTTCCTTTTATTTATAAATTAGATTTCGAGTGAAAATTTATCCTTTTGTTTTATATTAAAAATTATTCTACGAAAATTTATTTCGACATTATTCAATGAAATATCATTTGGAAATGAAGTTGTTAAATGAAAAATCAGGCAATGATTAGGGTGTAAACACAGACACACACTCATGTGTGTGTGTGTGTGTATAGATGACTTATACATGTATGTGTGCACGTGCATATATATATATGGCTCAGTGGTTAGAGCGTCGAGCTTACGATCGTGAGGTTGTGAGCTCGAATCCCGGACCGGGCTGCGTGTTGTGTTCTTGAACAAGACACTTTATTTCACGTTGCTCCAGTTCACTCAGCTGTAGAAATGAGTTGCGACGTCACGAGTGCCAAGCTGTATCGACCTTTGCCTTTCCCTTGGATAACACTGGTGGCGTGGAGAGGGGAGGCCGGTATGCATGGGCGACTGCTGGTCTTCCATAAACAACCATGCCCAGACTTGTGACTAGGAGGGTAACTTTCTAGGTGCAATCCCATGGTCAGTGTCGTGACCGAAGGGGGTCCCGGATTTATATATATATATATATATATATATATATAGAGAGAGAGAGAGAGGGGGAGAGGGATGTATTAACGTACATATATATGTAAACATACATATAAAGAGAGAAGACAAATTGTTTGAGGTTCACTACATCTGTGTCAGTGGAGGCACATGGCCTAGTGGTTAGAGCAGTGGACTCGCGGTCGAGGGATCACGGGTTCCAATCTTGGACCGGCGATGTGTGTGTTCATGAGCGAAAACATCTAAGCTCCTCGCGGCTCCGGCAGAAGGTAATGGCGAACTTATGCTGACTCTTTCGCCACAACTTTCTCTCACTCTTTCCTCCTGCAGCTCACCTGCATTCACTCTTGCAGCTCACCTGCGACGGACCGGCCAAGGAAACCGGGAAACGGGCCCTTATGAGCCAGGCATAGCTTGATAAGGAACAAACAACATCTGTGTCAGAGGTGTTTTTTTAAAGTTGAATAAATCGATTAAATCCTAAAAAGAGAACTGTTTTTTCGGGTGAAGTAAAATTCAAATCAAAATTTGGTTCAGAAAAAATATCAAGATGTGGAATGTGTGTTGATCATTTCAGTTTTCCAACAAGAGAGTCATGTGTGTGTGTGTGTGTGTGTGTGTGTGTGTGTGTCTGTGTGTATGTGTGTGTATGACAGCATGTGACAATAAACTTTGACAGCTGCTCATTTTGCGCCATTATTATATTTTGACAATCTTCATTTTTTCTTAGAAAACTGACACACCAATTTCTTTATTCTAACTCATTTTGCGCCTTATGAAGTATTTATAAATCGTTTTTTGTTATTTTTGTTTAGAGTTGGATAAGTCGGAAATTGGTACAGTTTTGAAATATGAGTTCTTTCTTGGAAATACTGTATCACAGTATGAAATTGGTTTGCAAAATTCCGTTCTGGTGACTTTGACCTTACAAATGAACAACGCTGTCGACCAGAAACAAAAGTGCATAATAACGAACTGAAAGCCACCGTCGAGTTCAGATCCACCTCAAAGTGCCCGTGGATCATGGTTGTTGTTTGGTGTTAGCAAGCAAATAATATTGGCTCACCTAGTTCAAATCGATAAAGTGACAAAGTTGGATTAGTGGGTTCCACATGAACTCACTGAAAATTAGAAACAGCAACGTTTGGAAGCCTGCTTTCTTGTCACAAAAGTGAATAATTTTTAATCGAATTGTAACGTGAAGAGAAATGGATCCAATACAGCAACCGTAAACGTCCATCACAATGGTTGGACAAAGACAAGCCACCAAAACACTGTCCCAAAGTTCATCAAAAGAAGCTGATGGTGTGTGCTTGGTCGTCTGGTGCAGGTGTGATCCATTATGATTTCATTAAACCTGGCTCATCAATCACGGCCGAAGTACACTGCAGCCAACAGGACCAAATGATACAGAAACTTACAAAAAAAAAAACGAAAAACAAACCAGCCTAGATTAGTCAACAGATCCACTGCTATTTTATTGCATGACAACGCCAGACCACACATCGCAAAAATGACATAGGTGAAACTACAGAAGTTGGAGTTGGAAGTTCTCCATCATCCACCATACTCACCTGATCTTGCCTCCACTGTCTACCACTTCTTCCAGAATTTGGATAACATTTTGATAGGAAAAAAATTTGATCCCGACGATGCTGTTAAACAGGTCTCCAAGATTTTATTGACTCTAGATTGTCAGGCTTTTATAGCTACCAAAGAAATGGCAAAAGTGTATTGACAATATGGGTGCATACTTTGATGAATAAAACTATTCCTTATATTCATAAAACATTAGCAAACTTTTTTTTCTTTTCTACTTTTCTACAAATTTCATACATGACGACCTCATAATTGATGTGTTGAGAACAGTAAGCCAAGATATAGGAGATCGAAATAGAACGCCCGGTAGAGCTCCTACAGAAAGTTTGTCTCTTAGGGACAGTAGGAGGGTTGTAAGCACTTGAAAGACTGCTGAAAACTTGTGGATACCTCAGGTTACAAGTAGTAACCCGCTATCCACATAATTCCTACCAAGAATAAGAACGAACCTGAGCCAACCCAAAATAATGATAATAATAATAATAATAATAATAATAATAATAATAATAATAATAATAATAATAATAATAATAATAATACACAGGTTGTGGGCAATGAAGAGAGTGGACGTGACACCAACAGGGAATAGGCGCGCTTGTAAGTATCAGCACTCAACTACCGATATGACTCAAATAGATTGGTACAAATGTAAAGATAGAACACCCCCCAAAAAAATCATCATTGCTTGTAACTGCAATAGCCTTCTGCAAGGTTCTTGAAGCATGATCAGTAAACAAATGTCACCCTTAATCTGATGGCTGTGAGCAGCTGACACTTTCCATTAAACCTAACAAAATAAGCTGAGAGTTTTCATCAAATAATGATGATAATCCTTTCTTATTTCTTTACTGCCCACAAGGGGCTACACACAGAGAGGACAAACAAAGACAGACAAACGGATTAAGTCGATTATATCGACCCCAGTGCGTAATTGGTACTTATTTAATCGATCCCGAAAGGATGAAAGGCAAAGTCGACCTCGGCGGAATTTGAACTAGTGGCAGGCAAAATACCTATTTCTTTACTACCCACAAGGGGCTAAACACAGAGAGGAAAAACAAGGACAGACACACGGATTAAGTCGACTATATCGACCCCAGTGCGTAACTGGTACTTAATTTATCGACCCCGAAAGGATGAAAGGCAAAGTCGACAAGCGTGGAATTTGAACTCAGAACGTAACGGCAGACGAAATACGGCTACGCATTTCGTCCGGCGTGCTAACGTTTCTGCCAGCTCAAGCATTTCGCCCGGTGTGCTAATGTTTCTGCCAGCTCGCCGCCTTCTAGTAATCCTTTCTTGTAAAGGCACAAGGCCTGAAATTCTGTTGAAGCGGGATAGTCGATTAGATCGATACCAGTGCTCGATTAGTACTTATGAATGAAAGGTTAAGTCGGCTTCGTCGGAATTTGAACTCAAAACATAAGGACGGACGAAATACCACTTAGTTTCATTGCCCCGCGCGCTAACGACTCTGCCAGCTTACCGCCTTAAGGAAAACTGAAATGCTGGTTGACATAGACAATGGCGGAGTTGGAGGGGGAGATAGGATGGCGTTAAGGAGAAAGTGTGTGAGTTATTATAGCGTTAACAGGAGATAGTGGGGGGCGGGGAGAAAGGGTGGTGGTGGTGGAGTGGTCGGAAGAAGGCAGTGTTGTTGATACAAAGTGATTTATTATGAAATTACCCCCTGTCAAACATGGCGATTTATTGCAAACAACAGCTGATGCAGATAAAAGAGAGAAAGAAGGAGAGAGAAAGAGAGAAAGAAAGGGGAGAGAATGTGTGTGCGTGTGTGAGAGAGTGAGAGTGAGGGTGTGTGTATGTCTGTGTGTTTCCACCTTCTCTCACACAGGCATGTATATTTGCAAAGGCATTTAAATACACAGAAAACGCACACACACACACACACACACCACACACACACACACACATACTGGCACACTTGCACACACACACACATACTGGCACACTTGCACACACACATACACGGGCACATTTGCACACACACAGACACGCACACACTCACATAAACACACACACACATACATACAGCACACACATACGGGCATACTTGCACACGCACATACACGCGCCCACACACACATACACGGGTACATTTGCACACACACGCACACACTCACATAAACACACACACACACACATACAGCTCACACAGCACGCGCACACGTTCATACAGAACACACATTCACGCGCATAAACAAACTAACTTTTTCTCTTTTGTATAATATATGTGTTTTGGAGAGTGTTTATGTTGTTACACGCATGGATTTATACATTAGCAACTGACTCAGTCATGTATGTACGCATGCATGTATATACATATTCATTTACGCATGTAGGTGAAGTGTTTGTAAACGCCGCAGTCTAATATGTTATCTAGTACAACCTGTTACATGCCGAGGTTCTCTGCGCCTAAACTGTCATCCCCACCAAGCCAGCTTGGCAAAGAGGATTATTGCTAAAATCCCTCTTAGAGAAGGATAAAATAAAAACGCTGTACCTATCAAAAGGACAGAGGAATCCTTTGTCGGTCAATGATTATCTAGCCAAATTGCGCGTAGACATAGATATATTTAAGATGGCGAATGAGTTTAGAATAAGAGCACAGCGGAATGAGACTGTTCTGCGCGGCTGTTTGGGCGCTGGTGGTTTGGCGTGACTGACTGGACATTCAACCTGTTTTTGTGACAGTTTGCTTTGGCATTAGAGGCAAGCGCATACTTGCGCGCGTGCATGCATGCCCAGAATTAGGAGAATACACATATAGATAGATAGATGAAGAGAGAGAGAGAGAGTGAGAGAGAGAGAGAGGGAGAGAGAGAGTACGTATGTATAGATGCGTGTATATATGTCTGTATGTATCCATGCATATGTATATGTCTGTATGCTTGTATGTCTGTATATGTGTGTGAATTTATATATATATTTGTGTGTTTGGAGGCGCAATGGCCCAGTGGTTAGGGCAGCGGACTCGCGGTCATAGGATCGCGGTTTCGATTCCCAGACCGGGCGTTGTGAGTGTTTATTGAGCGAAAACACCTAAATGCTCCACGAGGCTCCGGCAGGGGATGGTGGTGATCCCTGCTGTACTCTTTCACCATAACTTTCTCTCACTCTTACTTCCTGTTTCTGTTGTACCTGTATTTCAAAGGGCCGGCCTTGTCACTCTCTGTGTCACGCTGAATATCCCCGAGAACTACGTTAAGGGTGCACGTGTCTGTGGAGTGCTCAGACACTTACACGTTAATTTCACGAGCAGGCTGTTCCGTTGATTCGGATCAACCGGAACCCTCATCGTCGTAACCGACGGAGAGCTTCAATCATATATGTGTGTATATATGCATGTGTATCTATGTCACTCGCTCGTGAGTCCTACAAGTAACATGTAATTCATTGCAACATGTTACATGATCAGGTCATCAGTGACAAACGGGCACACTCACCAGGCTTCTTTGATGAGGGGAGTTGCTAGAAACCTTGGAGAATAACAGGAAGACATCGGAAATACGAAGGAATACGAATTTAGTGACTGGCGCGCTGTTAGACTGTTTGGAGTGAGGCACCCCTTAGCTTTCGTTAAAGAAATGCCTTTAAGAAAACACACTACTATAAACGCTATTACATAGGAATGGTTTAAACCACGGGTTCCCAACCGGTGGTTCCCGAACCCCTGAGTGGTCGCCAAACTTTTGCAGGAGGTGTCGCGTAGCCTTGTTAGAAGTGGCTTGGGATAATATTGATTTCATAAAATGTAAATCAAGCTGCTGATAGTAGGGGGTCGCATGGGTTTCAAGCTTTTGGGTTAGGGGTCGCGAGTGCAAAAACGTTGGGAACCGCTTGTCTAGACTATTTTGGGGATCTGCAGGGTAAGAATTTCTTCACAAATTTTCTCATACCTATGTTAACGCTAACATACACCATCCACTTTAATTAATCATTGGTTGTAGGGCGGCGAGCTGGCAGAATTGTTAACACGCCGTTCTGAGTTCAAATTCCGCCGAGGTCGACTTTACCTTTCATCCTTTCGGGGTCGATAAATTAAGTACCAGTTACGCACTTGGTCCATATAATCGACTTAATCTGTTTGTCTGTCCTTGTTTGTCCTCTCTGTGTTTAGCCCCTTGTGGGTAGTAAAGAAATAGGTTTTTCGTCTAGCGTTACCTTCTGAGTTCAAATTCCGCCGAGGTTGACTTTGCCATTCATCCTTTCGAGGTAGATTAAATAAGTACCAGTTACGCACTGGTGTCGATGTAATCGACTGAAACCTTTTGTCTGTCCTTGTTTGTCCCCTCTATGTTTAGCCCCCTGTGGGCAATAAAGAAATAAATTAAACATTGGTTGTATTGCTTTATTTCGATTACTTGATCTATTCTGATGCATTTTGTTTTGCTGTGTGTGTGTGTATGTGAGAGTGTGTGGTTGTGTGTGCATGTATGTGTCTGTGTATTTGTGTGTGGGTTCGTTTGGGTGATGGGGTTCAATTTGGTTTTAAAGTCGTTCATTACCACCTACGATACGTGGTGGGACTCTTTCTTTTAGTGTACTCTGTCCGTCCGTTCATCACTCTGTATTTTTCATGTTACAGAGAGTCTTTTGACGGCAATTAAGAATTTTTTGCTAAGTGTTTCTGGGATGATCTTTGCTTAGAAAAATTGGAATGAAATTTCATATTGATCCCCTGAGAAAAAACAAAAAACAAAACAACAACAACAACAACACATTATGTTTGCTGTATCTCAACACTGCAGGAGGGTTGGTTGTCGAAATAAATCAATGTTGAGATTTTCCGTTCGAGTTTTGTTATCGGTGAAGAAGTGTTTGATTATTTTCCCACCCCAATCACATCCAACCAGTTTTTAAAAATTTACCCACCTAAAATGAAATGGTTCTCGATACACTGCCTGAAAAAGATAAAAGAAAGGTAGCAATGATCAGAGTTGGAATATTTTTGATCATGATCCTGCTGTATCCAGACAACCGGAGATTAAACAACAGAAATACAAAGAGACAATGTGAGAGAATTTTAAGTGGACGTGGTGTGCTAGAAACAGCAGTTAAATTTCCCTTAACTCAAACTCCACCATCTTAAAAAGATGAACTACACGGATAACGTAGTCGTTGATACACTATGTCGAAGCAAAAAAAATAAAAATAAAAATGAAAAGAACGAATTGTCACAGGTGGAAGGCATTTGAATATGTCTATTTGCTCAGGTCTGAACTGAGGTTAAATAACAGCTATATAAGTTGTTCCCTAATTGGGACATGTTTCAGAACACAATATAGGCAATGTTCATTAAGGCCTTTCTTGACTCCGTCTTGTCAATGAAGAGAAACTGTCGTGGGTCTTCAACATAGCGATTTATTCTGAGCATTCCATCAAGGGACGAGGATGTTCTCAACATGTGGTGAATATATTTGATTTGTAGAGTGTTAGTATGAGATGTTACATTTCAAGACAATTGGAGTTATTGACAGAATCGGATTCAAGGCATAACTTGTTAGAATCAGTGGCAGATGTCGGCGTTTAGGCCAATTGCAAGTTTTTAACACATGGATTAAGGCTGCTGTAATGTACCGTGCTTCGTCTACCATTGGAAGCTTCTTAAATACCATCACTAATCCTATGTGACTTTCTTTGCTTGATAAGCTTCTTGTCTGTCAATGGAAAATTCCTGGATATCATGCATAATTCAATACACTATTGTAGCTAATAATGAGTTTATCAGATGTAACACTGATGTCACCGGTTACCTCATTTCTCTGTTTACCATGGCGATAAAGTTTTCCTAATTGGGGAATCATTGCACCAACAGTTCTAATGACCTCGACATTAGCTGCGCATTTTTACAGCATTTATATTGTCACTGCAGTGAGATTACGTTATTTTAATTCGAAGTCTTCCATTATTTCCACTCTCTCAGAAATCTTTGGTATTCTGTATCTGCCACTAATGGTAATCTAGGACATTTAGGTGTCTCCAGTAGCAAATTCCAAAGAAGCAGCATCCGTAACAATAAAACAAACAAATTAATGTTACACTGTGGTTTTGGATTGCCCTGAAACCAGGCTGTTGGTCGTTGATCTCGGCTTTTGGTTTTTGATGTAATTGTTTAGAATACCTCAAACTTAGACTTTCGTTGTCATCTATCTGAAATGCATTATTCTTGAGCCAGTACAAGTCCATAAGAGATGTTATCTCAAGGTAAAGACTGCAGCAATTGTCCTATCACCTATCAGTGTGTATACATTAGATATGATATATAGATGGTTATTTCAATTAAATTTTGCATCAATTGCGTAGACGGGATTTTTAATCAGCCGGGCGGCTATTCGCAACATCAGTATACGTTTTTCCGACATCAGAGACAACGAATTCTTATCCGAGCATGTGGCTGGCTGCTAATATGTGCCACTGAAAACGCCAAAAATGGCCGAAATGAATTTGACGCTCTCGCTGGCAGCTGCTTGGATGAGTATTCTTTTCTTGTGTTATTTATCATGATTTTAACTCAGCAAGTCCATATATAATGTCTGGACAAATAGTGCAGTAACTGACCTACAGGTAGTGTATGTATACATTAAGTACACACACATACATAAATGTTTATTTTATTCAGCAGCAAGTGCAACCGTGGCTGTAGGCTACGCAGTCTTCTTTTATAGCTATGTATTTGTATCATGCCCCACTCTCTACAATATGAGCACCTTCCACTTTTGGTATCAATTATCTAAATCTTGGTAACCTGAAATTTACTTATTCTACAATTAATGCCAGCAGCCTCAAAAAAAAAAAAAAAAAAACCCAAATAAACTGTGAATGGAAAGTCTTGATGCTGATTGCTTGCCACATTCTTTTGACTTTACGACCTAAAAAACTTTTCTAGTGCCATGTTTTGTTACTTTTAGCGGAATCGTTAGAGTTACATCATACGAATGAGATTACCGTGAACAGTTATTATAGTGATGTTAACAGCATGGAAACGTAACAATAATATCGTGTGGTTTTATTTTTCAAAGTTTCTCGCCAATACAGAAATCAATTACCTCGACCAACCACCTGATACTTGGTTTCATTGATGTTCAAAACAACAATATTTTACCAGAGTTACTTTTCGTAATTTCGACATAAAATACGTTGATGGGAATAGATGAATGCATGCATGTACGTATGCACGAATAAATATATTTACATATATACATATGTATGCATGCATATATGCATATATGTATGTATTCATGTACATACGTACGTGCTGGCGTATGTATGTACATATACATATATCTCCAGGTGTATGTGCGTATGTATGTATGTATGTATGCATGTATGTATGTATATATGCATGCGAGTATGTATATATGTATGTATGAATGAATATATGTATGGACGAACGTACGTATGCATGCGTATGTGCATGTATGTATGCATCTAAAAATGTATGTGCAGACGTATGTATGTATGTATGTATGTATTTATGTATGTATGTATGTATGTATGTATGTATGCATGTATGTATGTATGTATGTATACATGCATGCATGTGTGTGTATGTATGTATGTATGTATGTATGCATTATGCAAGTATGTATATATGTGTGCATGTATGAATATATGTATGAACGAATGTACGTATTTACGTATATATATGTATACATGCGCATTTGCGTAGATATGTTTGTTTATAATATATATGTTTGCATATATGTATGCTTGTGTGTATGAATATACATATGCACATTCTCTTCTATTTTAAAATATTTAATTTCTTTCTGTAAGGAAGAAGATGGTTTCTAAGATGCAAACCTCCTTCGCTGGAATATAGAGAACTTGATAAATGTTTTGCATATCTTTACTGTTCCGCTTACAGAATACATTTGTAAAGTGCGTGTTAGCTGGTCATTTTCTAACCTTCCCAGAATGTCACTTAAACATGAGATAACATACCCAATTACAGTTATCGCTATACATGTGAATTTATAATCAGAGTAGAAAAAACTGTAGGTTTCGAGGCAGTTGTCCGTACATGCGCTCTTTCTTACTAACTGGGGGAAGAGATTTGATCATCTGCAGAGTAGCTAAACCGCAATGACCGTACATGATACTTTTTTTAAGACCCAAGCAACTATATCAGGTCGAGTCAGTTTGCAACTCATGGAATATTACTCTTTGATGGGAATGTTCCTCTTACATTAATTAACCACACGTTTACTTCTAATCTAGAGTCTGTATACAGGAGGAAGAACAAAGGGCCCCTTCTCATTCAATAAATATATGTATATATATATATGTACATACACGCACAAACACGCGCGCGCGTACGCACACACACACATACACACATACACGAATATATGTCTCTGTACATTTTTGCTTGTGTCCGCCAATATGCATGTCGTTGCAAGTATGTACGTACAGACACAGCACATCATTAAACATAGTCACGCGTTAGCATATATACATGTGTGTAAATGTGCGTATATCGTGTGCTTATGTACATATGACAGACTAAACTCCTGATATATCTTACATATTTATGCAGTTCCATTAATTCTTTGTAATCAAAGCTTCTAAATAAACCGTGTGTTTTCTGCTTTTGTGGATTCCATCTTCTCAAAATCAGTTCCGAGGCAATTACAATGTATCTTAATAAATTGAGGTAATCATCTAGATATAGAAACAGACATGGCTGTGTGGTAAAACGTTTGCTTCCCAACCACTTGGTTCCGGGTTCCGTCCCACTGCGTGGCACCTTCGGCAACTGTCTTCTAATATAGTCACGTGCCGACCAAAGACTTCTGAGTGGATTTGGTAGACGGAACCTGAAAGAAGCCCATCGCATGCACACACACACACTATATATATATATATATATTTATAAATAAGGATAACATCGATATTTAAATATCGATATTATCAAGTGGCCAGCATGGGAAAAATACCATACAAAGGTAATAATTTTTTACAACTAAAAATAAGGGTGTCTGAGAGACACCACCATGCCAAAATAGCAGTCAAATCCCTGACTCTAAAAACCACGTTAAATGTTCATATCGCACCATGAGATAAGATAGAGGGACAAAATAGACTAGCAAAAAATATTACATATATATATATATATATACACACATTTATATTTATACTTAAATATAGATTTAATAGTGTTCACTTCCGGACTCTCTCACTCTGTGAGAGCCTCAGTTCAAATCGCACGTGTCTTGAATGGGCTGGAGAATTTCTATTTTGGATGTATTTGGGGTACTTAATTGTGCTCATGACTTCGTGTTTTGCTTCTTCCATGGGTATGAGTAAGTATCTCATTTATTTCTTTGCCACATTTATCACTGACGAAGGGAGGGTTCTTATGCACTAACCCTGAAATCGGTCCGATATGGTAATAATGGAGTTTTTTAGAAATTTCAGTCGACCTTTTTTCGAGTAGCGTGCGTATTGTGAAAAATTTATGGTTATGGACAATGTGTCTAATTTCGGCATATTTGGCATTAGAAATTTTTTCGTTTACCCTTATTTATAAATTGTTATATATATATATATATAATATATATATATATATATATATATATATATATATATATATATATATACATTGTTGCTATTATGTTAAACTATCGTATGTCCAACTTTGACCAAATGCGTTTGTTTTTTCAATATTTAATTTTGCTTGCAATAGCCAGTTCTTTTTGTCAAGCTAGTTTATCTCCAGATGCTTCAGATGTCAAGTTATGAAGATTGTCGAAGTGTAGTACAACGGTTTAGCAATTGCAAAGATATTTCTGACTGAAAATACCATACATGCATGGAGTTACGATTCAAACAACAAAGTATTATTGTTAAACTGAAACTGTTGCTAATGTAAAAAGAAATGGAAAAGTGAAACTATTTTCTCGTTTTATGAAAACAATTAACGTTCTAGACTCACGATACTTTTGCATAAGGAGTGGCTGTGTGGTAAGTAGCTTGCTTACCAATCACATGGTTCCCGGTACTGTCCCACAGCGTGGCACCTTGGGTAAGTGTCTTCTACTATAGCCTCGGGCCGATCAAAGCCTTGTGAGTGGATTTGGTAGACGGAAACTGAAAGAAGCCCGTCGTATATATGTTTATATTATATATATATGTATGTGTGTGTATATGTTTGTGTTTCTGTGTTTGTTCCCTCAGCACCGCTTGACAACCGATGTTGGCGTGTTTACGTCCCAGGAACCTAGCGATTCGGCATAAGGGACCGATAGAATAAGAACTAGGGTTACAAAAATAAATCCTGGGATCGATTTGCTCGACTAAAGGCGGTGCTCCTGCATGGCCGCAGTCAAATGACTGAAACAAGTAAAAGATATATGTGTGTGTGTGTGTGTGTGTATGTGTGTGTGTCTTTGTGACTGTGTTAGTCCATCTTCACCGCTTGACAACCGGTGATGGTGTGTATACGTCTCCTTAACTTAGCGGTTCAGCAGAAGAGACCGATAGAATAAGTACTATAAAGAATAAAAAAAAGGTCAGTTCATTCGATCCAACTTTCTTCAAGGCAGTGCTCCAGCATGGTCGCAGTCTAATGACTGAAACAAATAAAAAGATGAAAAAAAAAAGAAGCTATTATTGTAGCTGGTATTTTGTTTGTGAGTTCTCTTTAGGTTGTTATGAAAATGTTTGGGAGACGTATTTTATTTCGAAGTTTAACCCTTGCCAAACCCTGAAGAATTCCTTTAAGCTGTGATATGAACAAAAGACGAAAGTAATTAAAATGGTAAGCCGACACCTGAACAGAATCAGCCTCAACAGCGTAAACAAAGGAATATAATTGGAATATTTCACACCACGTGAGGCAAGAAAAAATGGTTGCGCAGTTGTATTACGAAATAAATGAATAAATAAATGAATAAATAAATAAATAAATAAATAAAAAATAAATAAATAAATGAATGAATGAATTAAAACAGATGATTTTTGTTTCTTATTTTCTGAATTCTGTAAAAGTGTGGTCAAAAACCGGATATATGAGATTTAAATGAGTGTATGTATCATTGACGTATATATTTATAATGGGCGTTCAGGCTAAATTTGATGATTTTTATGCCCCTATCTATCTATCTATCTATCTATCTATCTATCTATCTATCTATCTATCTATCTATCTATCTATCTATCTATCTAGCTAGCTACCTACCTACCTACCTACCTACCTACCTACCTACCTACCTACCTACCTACCTACCTACATACCTACCTACATACCTACCTATCTACCTACATACCTACCTACCTAACTACCTATCTATCTATCTATCTATCTATCTATCTATCTATCTATCTCTATCTATCTATCTATCTATCTATCTATCTATCTATCTATCTTGCTCTCAAGCAACTCTGCCGTCCTGGGTCGACCTTGAGTGACTTCAACACAACCAAAGCATTCTATAGGGGTTTAGTGGAGGGGAGGTACGACGACGAGCTCGGGGCGAACCTGGACGTCGACGAGGAGTACCTGACCCGCCTGTTCAGGACGACTTTCGGGCCAGGGCCCATGGACAACTTCCAGAGATCCCTGGCCTGGCAGTGCTACCGAGAAGCGCTACGCGTTCGGGATAAGCTCTACAGACACGGCTCGAGAAACACGGGGCCGACCTGCCCGAGATGCGGTCAGAGCGACGAAACCGTTCTGCACGCACTCGTGCAGTGTCCAACAATTTCCGACCTGTGGGCTTATGTCGAACAACTGCTGTCACGTGTGGGACGAGTCGGTTTATCAGCTGAGTCTATCGTCAATATTGTCACGCCTCCTTCCTTCAAAGGGGAAGGAAGAGCTATTTTCATCATCCTTGTGGCTATGGCGAAAGAATGTATCTGGTGGACGCGTCTGAAAGGATTGGAGACAAACACTTTCCTCTCTGGTCAATCTCTCATCAACTTCTTCAAGTACACTTGAAAAGGAAAGTGAGAGTAGAGAGGCAAGTTTTGTCTAGCGAATGTTTTAAAAAAAAGATGGGTTGAATGTAGCAAGAATGGCACGTATGAATGACGAAGCCACTTGAGCATGATCCTATGAACCAGAAATTGAAAACAGAGAGTTGCTTATTCGCAAAAAAAAAAAAAAGAAATATAACATGTGACTCCATGAACGAGGTTACCGTGGTCTTTTCCGT
>NC_043013.1:40014140-40026640 GCF_006345805.1 Octopus sinensis | reverse complement strand
GATGATGACGACGATGATAATGATGATGATGGTGATGATGACGACGATGATAATGATGATGATGATGACGACGATGATGATGATGACGGCGACGACGACGATGACAACGACTACGGTGACAATGAAGATGATGGTGGTGACAATGACGGCGATGATGGTGATGATGATGGTGATGATGGTGATGACGAGTACGACGACGACGACGACGACGATGATAATGATGATGAAAATGATGTTGATGTAGTTGTTGCCATTGTCGTTGTTGCTTGTTTCGCAGCATGCCAACACTGTTGATCAGATAATAATCAAAGACGTTCTAGCTGTGACCGTCCCTAGGACTACGATAAAGGATCACCTAGTGTAAGTAGGGGTACATTAGGCAGCAAATCGGCAGGTTCATTTGAGCGTTGAATTGAATGCCTCAAGGTATTTTATTCAGCTTTTTACCATTCTGAGTACAAATCCGGCCATGGCCTACACGGGTGATAGACTTAATCCATCGGCCAAAGATTAGTTACTTTTAGTGGTGTCCACTCCTATTAACAGCATCTGAACAAGATTTACAGTTTGAGGATATGTCCCTGTCTCTTTCAACGTTCTCGACGACCCATAAAATATCACAGGTACTACCTCTCCTCTCATCTTAAAGATAAATAAACTAAGGTAGTATAGTCATCTATGTATCATACCAAATGTATATATATTTCAGAAAAGCATGCTGCTGTTTTTCTTTTTGTCTAAAACAAATTACAAGGAGGTGCTGAAAAGTTCCCGGCATTAGGTAAAAGAAAATACAGGAGATAGGTTACAAAACACTACTCACTGAATGTGATTCTAAATATAATATATTTACATGACATGTTAAATATGATTTTATTCAACATATTTTTCTCTCAGATTCACACACTTATTGCCGCGGTCCTTCAGTTTATCTACAGCCCTGTAAAAGAACTCGGAATGTTGGGCCTCCAGCCAGGCCTTTCGCGATACGCTTAAAGCCATGAACAATTCAGCACCTCTCCTTTGTATGTATCGAAGCAAAACGAACACCGTCGCAGAAGTGTCGCTTCTACAACCGCGTCCATTTCTCATTTATATTCTGCCTTTTTGTTCAGTCAGTTGACTGCGGCCATGCTGGTGCACCGCATTTAATCGAATAAATCAACCCCATGACTTATTCTTTGTTAGCCTTATTCTATCGGTCACTTTTGCCGAACCACTAGTTTACGGGGACATGAACACACCAACATCGGTTGGTAGTGGATAAATACACACACACACACACACACACAACACACACACACACATATATATATATATAGGATGGGTTTCATTGGTGGCACTCCATCGGTTGCCATGATCCAGTTGATCCGATCAACAAAACAGCCTACTCGTGAAATTAACGTGCAAGTGGCTGAGTACCCCACAGACACGTGTACCCTTAATTCTCAGGAAGATTCAGTGTGACACAGAGTGTGACAACGCTGGCCCCTTTGAAATACAAGCAGAACTGAAACAGGAAGAAAGTTGTGGCAAACAAGTACAGCAGGGTTCGCCACCACACCCTGCTGGAGCCTCGTGGACCTTTAGGTGTTTTCCATAAACACCCACAACGCCCGGTCTGGGAATCGAAAGCACGATCCTACGACCGCGAGTCCGCTGCCCTAACCACTGGGCAATGGCCCAGTGGTTAAGGGATATTTATAAAGAAAGAGATAGACAAAGGGAAAGAGAGAGGAGTCAGTTTCCAATTTGCCTGCTTATTATATTATACAAAAATGTTTCCTTTGCAACACAAAGTCTATAGATGTACAGTAATTTATAGAATATATTTTCACATCACTGTTATTTGGTAATAATTTTATGACTAATACTAATAACCAGTTGTTAGAACTCTATAGACTTATGCTTTTCATTAAAATGTCAGGAAAAGTACAGAAAGTAATATAACGTAATGAATGACAAAAGAACAGGGATTACAGCTGTTACTGCTATAAGACAGGTTGATCACAGACCCGAGTGCGCACACACACGCACACACACAAACACATATACAAACACACACACTCTCTCTCTTTCTCCCCATTCCTCCCCCTCTTTTACTATCCTATATCTCTCTCCACTCCTACACACTCAATAATACCATAAAAGAGACGAATCCCGTCAAAAAATTCAAATCTGAAGAATCTACTAGAGTAGATGCGAGCGCTAATATATGATGTATACAAAAAATGTGACATATTAATAAAAATCTGTAAATGTACAACCATCCAGATTTCTGAGTACTTTATTTTTTCTAATGTATATAATATATATATTAGATATATATTATATTATTATATGTATGTATAATATATATATATATATATTATATATATATATATATATATATATATTACATACATACATAATACATACATACACACACACACACACACACACACACACACACATATATATATATATATACATATATAATCGTATGAAAATCCAGAAATCTTGTAAACACCTACCTAGGCTTTGCTGGTTGAAGTAATAATTTATTTCGACATTTATTAAGCTGAAAACACGTCCGTATTTCAAGAAATACATAGTGTCGGAATGTAAAGTAGACCACCAGACACTTAAATAATTAATATCTGCCTTATGTCTGTTTGACATCGAATTGTTGTAATGTTGGTTACCTCCCTTGCGTTTTCTTTCTCTTTTCTTCTTCTAAACGTTATCTGCTCGGAAGACAACTGGCGAACGGTCTTGTTTTCAGCTTGATAAATGACTGACTAAATTATCATTTCACCCAGGAAACCCTATGTAGTTGTATTTATAAGATTTGTAGATTTTCATTATAAAATTATTTTTACTCTCTTAGCTTTTCTATCTGTTGAAGCTTTACTACATAACACACACACACACACACACACACACATGTATGTATGTATGTATGTATGTATGTATGTATGTATGCGTGTGTGTATGTGTGAGTTTAGAGGGATATATAATCCGGGTGGATACCGTGGTAGCTCTCAGTTATGTTCTAGGTTATGGCTAACCGCATCGTTTAATATTTAACATCAATGACCATTAGGAATTCGCTGTAAATTTGTCCGATGGGTAATTCCGTGTTTGCTTCTCTGGATGGTAATATTATCCGGTGTGTATATTTGCAATAATTATAACGATAGAAAATATGGTGTCTGGTACATCCTCAAAATTTATTTCCTTTTATTCGTATGTCATACTGCATATATATATATATATATAATACTATATATAGACATACATACAAACATACATACATATATGTATGTATATATGTGTAAGATGGGCACTCAGCAAATTTATTGGGAGTTTCAAGTATGGATCAAAACAGTTTGATTCAAATTCCTTGGTACTCTTCAATTTCAAGCGTGATGCTAGTCGTCTGCCATTTTGAATTGGAAATGGCTGACGACTAGCATCTCACTCTGCACTTTTGAAATAGTACCAACGAATTGAATCAAACTTGATCACCTTGAAACTGAATACCATTTGAATCAAACTATGACCATACAATATATATATACATATACATATATATACATATACACACACACGAACATACAAACGCATATATATATAAATATATATATACAGACACATACACACATATGATGATTGTTTCATCTTATTACATGATGGCGGTTTTACCTTTATAATGAGACATTTGCTCATCATTGGATGTAAGCGACAAAAGCTTGTACAGTCCTTTTGCCACTATTTCGGTCGCCATAGAAGGTTCCAGTGACAAACATTGTAAAGTGACCAGAAATCTTTTGAAAGCAAGTTTTAAGTCAAAGAAAGCAAGTTTTAAGTCAAAGTACAGTAGGGTGGAGCTTGTAGAAAATTTGACTACTATTTCTACCCGGTCGAGCTACTTTCTTGTAATTTTTTGCGTACAATGTATAGATTCATTCTACCTTTATCTGTTGTCATCGAATGCTATTATAGCAAACTATTATATTATATTATCATATATATATATATATATATATATATATATATATCACGCAGACGAAACTTCCAGTAAAGTGGAGTTGAGTCAAACTCATAATATATATACATACGTATATATATACACACATATAATATATGGATATATAAACATCATATATATACATACATATATATATATATATATATTTATCACGCCCACAAAACTTCCATTAAAGTTGAGTTGAGTCAATAATATATATATGTATACATATATATATATATATATATACACATGCACATACACAGATATATATATATATATATAAATACACATACACACAATAGACACATAGCTGTTTATACACCTACATGTATGCAATTCATATGTCTAGTAAACCTCGTATGTCGTCGCGCGAAGAAGGCCCAATCGTGTATCATAATTATTGTTGTGCGTGCGCGCTTGTATGTGTTGGTGTGTGTGTGTGTGTGTGTATATATATATATTGTGTCAGTCTCCGCTTGGAGCTACTGGTAACATGTAACCCAGTACAACTGTTACATGGTCGGGTCGTTGGCGACTAAACTGGCAACCCCACCAAGATTTCCTGGTGAGGAGGGTGATTTGGACACCCAGCAGGACTAAAACAAAACCTGTCAAAGGGCAGAGGAACTCTCTCATGAGTCAATGGCCATCCAAAATCCGGAGTGGAGCCCCTAAGGCGGTTGGATTGCGCCATGCGTGCCACCTTCCGGCAGCTCCTGCATCTTGGTTACCCCCAGTCGTCTTGACTTTGTCTTGCCACTGGATCCGGCGCACCAGGGACGAGAGAGTGAGGCTGATCCTGCGCAAGTCACCCTCACTATAATCCAAGTCCGCGCAATGTCACGACATCATGACGCCTGACACCATCCCAAGTCCTGTGGCGATTGGGGAGGGAGGAAACGGCGAACGCGCGAAGTAGCAGGTGAGGATACACTGGGAGCTGCAGTCGTGAACCCACACACAGGCGGCTCAGGACAGTGGTCGCCCCTCACTGAAATGAGGCAGCAGTGGAGTCCGGCAGCCTCCTGAGTGACCGAGCAGCCCTCTTCAGGATCGCTCTGCTCGCCTCCCCAGCATGAGGACGGGGGCTAGAAAGGTTGCCCTAAACATAGCCTGCCTCACCTCACCCTGGTCAGCAAACCGCGGCTGGCGGGGATCCTTTCCAAGCCGGTTCGAAACAAAAGAAAGAAGAAAACAAACAAAGGTGCTCACTTTCGCAACTTGGAACGTGAGAACTCTGCTTGACAACACAAAGCGGACAGGGACCAGAGAGACGAACTGCCCTGGTGGCCAGAGAACTGAGCCGATACAGTGTCGATATTGCAGCACTGAGCGAGACCCTCCTTGCGGACAAAGGCCAGCTGACAGAGAGGACAGGCGGCGGCTACACTTTCTTTTGGAGTGGTCGCAGCAGCGAAAGAGTCGGTGAGGCTGGTGTTGGTTTTGCCATTAAGTCAGTACACGTGCGGAAACTGGAAAGCCCCCCGAGGGTATCAACGATCGGCTGATGAAGATGCAGCTCCCACTTGGAAACAAGACTAGTGCGACCATCATCAGTGCTTACGCCCCACCATGACAACCCTGAAGAGTTAAGGACAGGTCTATGAGGAACTCGACTCTCTCATCACGTCAGCTCAGCCTGGGAAGCTCATCCTCCTGGGGATTTTACGCCGTGTCGGGACTGACCACCAAGCCTGGCATCGCGTACTGGGAAAGCAAGGAATCGGAAAGTGCAACAGCAACGGACAACTCCTCCTGCGTGGTGTGCCTCTCCATGATCTTACCATCGCCAACACCTTGTTCCGTCTGCCAACACGCAACAAGACATCATGGATGCATCCACGCTCCAAACACTGGCATCTGATAGATTACGTCATCGTCAGGGCGAAAGACAGGCGGGACGTGAGACTGGTCAAAGCCATGTGCGGAGCTGACTGCTGGACGGACAATCGCCTCATCATCTCCAGGATGGATTTCTACATCCACCTAAGAGAAGACCACAGGGTCAGAAGTGACGAGGAAGCTTAACATCACGAAATTAGGGAACCAGCTGACTGCACAAGATCTCCAGTCACGTATGGACAGTAAGCTGTTGGACATTCGGAGTGACCAGTCCAGCATCGATGAGCAGTGGGAATCATTCAGGGACACGGTTCATTCCATCGCCCTTGAAACTCTGGGCCAAATTACGAGGAACCACCAGGACTGGTTCGACGGAAAACGACCAGGAAATCCAAAAGCTCCTGGAAGAGAGAACCGCCGTCTGCTGCGGGCTCACCAAAATGACACCACCTGCACGGCAAAGAAGGCCGCTTTCAAACAACATTCGCAGCACAGTCCAGGCTAAACTCCGCCTCATGCAAGATGCATGGTTAAGCGCCAAGGCGGATGAGATTCAGGGATACGCAGACAAATACGGCGACACCAGAAAAGAATTATACGAGGCGCTGAAAGCTGTCTATGGACCGCAGTTCTCCTTTGGATCAACGCCCCTGCTCAGCTCAGATGGAACCTCACTCTGACTAACAAGAGGCTGATCCTGGAGAGATGGGCGGCAGCACTTCAACATCGTGCTCAACCGACCAGCCCAGATCAACGAGGAAGCCATCGCACGACTCCCCCAGGTGCCGACAAACCACGAGTTGGCTGTTCCCCCTGCAGTCGGGGAAGTGAGCAGAGCCATCAAAAAAAATGTCCACCGGCAAAGCTCCAGGCTCTGACGCCATCCCTGCAGAGGTGTTCAAGTCGGGAGGCCCCACCATGATCAGTCAGCTCACCAACCTGTTCCAGTCGATGTGGGACAGGGAACAACTCCCTCAAGATTTCCGGGATGCAACAATCGTCCACATTTATAAGCGGAAAGGAGATCGGCAGTCCTGCGACAACCACCGAGGTATTTCCCTCTTGTCCATAGCAGGCAAGATCCTGGCCCGGGTCCTGCTTGACCGCTTCTGGAACACTTGGAGCAAGGCCTTCTCCCTGAGAGCCAGTGTGGCTTCCGTGCGGGTCGAGGGACCACTGACATGATATTCGCCGCCCGCCAGCTCCAGGAGAAATGCATGGAGCAGCACCTTGACCTCTGCATGACCTTTGTTGACCTCACCAAGGCTTTGATACAGTCAGTGGGAGGGACTATGAAGGTCATGGGAAAATTTGGTTGCCCCAGCAAATTTATTGCAATTGTCCGCCAGTTCCACGACGGAATGACAGCCAGAATCCTTGAGGACGGCGACTCATCTGAAGCCTTCCAGGTGACCAACGGAGTCAGGCAGGGCTGTGTCCTGGCCCCAACACTGTTCAGCATCATGTTCTCGGCAATGATTGTCCGACCGCCTTAGGGACTGCAAGTCCGGTATCAACATCAAGTACAGGACAGACGGGAAACTTTTCAACTCCAGGAGATTGCAGGCTGTCACAAAGGTGAGGGAGACAGTCGTCAGAGACTTTCTCTTTGCTGACGATGCGCCTTAATGCAATCGATGAGCAGGAGATGCAGCTCGAGATGGACAGGTCTCATCAGCCTGTGACAACTCGGTCTCACCATCAGTGCAAAGAAAACCGAAGTGATGGTTTCAGCAGCCCCCCCCGGCAAACAATACCATGAGCCTCAGATAAGGGTGAACGGAAGGATCTTACGAGTGGTGGAAAACTTCACCTACCTGGGCAGCACTCTCCCTGCAATGCTGCCAACATAGATGCTGAAACCATCAACAGAATCTCCAAGGCAAGCAGCGCATTGGGAGACTGCGAAAGAAAGTCTGGCGCGGGAGAGGAATCAGCCTCAACACCAAGCTGAAAGTCTACCGGGCAGTCGTGCTTACCACTCTACTATACGGCTGCGAGACTGGACTGCTTACCGAAGGCACGAGCCCAGATAAACCACTTCCATCTCAGGTGTCTTCGGAATCTCCTTCACATCCGCTGGCAGGACAAAGTCCCAGACACGGAAGTTCTGAAGCAGGCAGATCTCCCTAGCACCATCACAATCATGCGCAAGGCCCAGCTGAGATGGGCGGGCCACGTCTCCCGCATGTCCGACACTCGCATCCCAAAACAGCTCTTCTACGGTGAACTCGGCCAGGGCAGGCGCAAGGCGGAGGGCAGAGAAAAAAAAAGCGCTTCAAGGATAGTCTCAAGGCTCTCTAAAAGACTTCTCCATCGGAACAGAGACCTGGGAGACACTTGCTGCCAACCGCTCATCCTGGCGCAGCGCAATCACCGTTGGGGAAGGACAGCCGAGGAGGGACGGATTCGGTCAGCGGAGCAGAAAGTCAGATGCGTAAAAGTTAGAGCCGCCTGCACCAGTAGCACTGCCCCTACCCACTCTGCCCCACTGTGGGAGGGGCTCCTTGCCCGGATTGGCCTCACCAGCACCTCCCGGTCTCATGGCGGCAGTTCCATCAGATGATGTCAGGTTGGTCATCTTCGAACCGAAGGACGAACATTATTATTATATATATATATATATATATAGATATATAAACACACATGCACACATATATGATTGCATATGAACTTGATAGATCTAAGAACGATATATAACACAGCTATTTACTAAAATAGGCTGACATGAAACTAATCTTTCTTAGTAATTTGTCAGTCATTATTTAAATTTTACAGACAAGGAAATTGAGCTCCTACCATAACCATGTTGAATATTATTCCATATGAATAAGTATTCCATCAACCCACCCACGTAGCAGTTTGCATTTCTAATATTAGTAAACGTTATTCTTCGTTATCTCTAGAGGAATCCGTATTTACCGGTGCTTCTCATTATTTCAATACAAAAAGCAGAAAATGCTGCGAGCTGGCAAATTCTTTAGTGTGCCGCGTACAATGCTTAGCGGCATTTCTTCCGTTTTTTTATGTTCTGAGTTCAAGTTGCGCCGAGGTCGACTTTGCCTTTTATCCTTGTCGGGGTCGATGAAGTAAGTACCAGTTGAAGGGTAATCGACTAGCCCCCTCCTACAAAATTTTAGGCCTTGTGACTATAATAAAAAAGGATTATTTTAATACAAAAATAGGGGGTTTGCGAGCTGTCAGAATAGTTTTCATGCCAGAGAAAATGCGTATCGACTTTTCTTCTAGCTCTTTAAATTTTGTGTTCAAATTCTGCCGAGGTCGACTTTGCCTTTCATTCTTTCGGGATCTTTAAAATAAGTACCAGTTGAGTACTAGGGTCGATGTAATTGATTTACCCCAACACACTCAATTTTAGTCTTGTGCCTATAATAAAAATGATTATTTTAATACAATGAACGGCAGTGAGCTGGCAGAGCTATTAGTACACCGACACAAGGTTTAGCTCATTTTTACTGGATCTATACTCCGAGCTCAAAGTTTTCCTAGGTTGACTTTGGCTTCCATCCTTTCAAGTTCAATTAAATAAGTACCAGTCGATGGAGACGACTTACCCCATTTTCCGAAATTGCTGGCCTTGCGCTAAAATTTGAACCCACTATCAGCCGGCATGTTATGTAGTAAAACATGAAAAAGGAAACTGAAAGTTTTGTGGTAATATTTTGTATGTAATGTGAGAATTAAAATAGCGTATGATTGCCTTAATCAAATCTGTTTTACACTCTCCAAAGACCCACCGACATCTCATCCCGTAAACTTTTTATTGAGGTTAGCCACGCTACATGTAAAATTCACAGAAATTCCTCGAAAACTTTAAAATATCAAACAACTTTCTAATTTAATTAATAAAGCTTACACTTTTACCTGTAACTATGGCAGTCGTAATAACTGTCCACATATCTGGCGCGAAATCATTAACCTTCTGTGCTAAAGTACACCTGACAATGATACTATGCGGAAGTTATATATTGAATTAAGCGTACATGATTTAATGATCGTTTTTATCATCACAGGCGTTCTTTCATTAATTCCTAGACGGAATTCGTTGAAGCATCTCTTAATAATTCCAACGAATTTTATGATAGCAATTGTCATCACGGCGTAAGTGAAAGGTACGGTGTGCGTTGTGTGGTATATACGTGGGTTTATATATATATATATATAATAGATATAATATATATATAGATATATATATATATATATATATATATATTATACGTATATAGATACACATTCATACACAATATATATATATACTACGTATATAGATACACATCCATACGATATATATACCCTTTTCGTGTTTCAGTCATTTGACTGCGGCCATGCTGGAGCACCGCCTTTAGTCGAGGAAATCGCCCCCAAGACTTATTCTTTGTAAGTCTAGTACTTATTATATCGGTCTCTTTTGCCGAACTGCTGAGTTATATCGCCATCAGTTGTCAAGTGATGTTGGGGGGACAAACACAGACACACAAACATATACACACATACATATATATGACGGGCTTCTTTCAGTTTCTGTCTACTAAATCTACGCACGAGGCTTTGTATGTATGTATATGTATATATACGTATATATATACATATGTATGTGTGTATGTACGTATTTACCACTCTTTTCATTACTTTCTCTTCCTTCACATCTCACGGCACACCTAATGCATCCTTCGTCTAGCGTGGCAGGAAGAGGGAAATCAATCAATGTAAAAAAAAAAAATAAAATAAAAAAAAACACCCTTAAAAGGAAGCCTGTGACACTCAACACTTGACATTATATATTAAGATATTATATATAGACTTTGAATGCAAACATATCCGTAAAGGTGTCAGCCGGGTGCGTACACGTTACTGGGTGTTAAATATTTCAGAATTGTTATGTTGGTGGCAGTCGATGGCTTGAAACTTTATACCGTCACCCCTGTTACATACAATAGCATCTCTCTGTCCCTCCCTCTCTTTCTTTCTTTCTTTCTTTCTTTCTTTCTTTTCTTTCTTTCTTTCTTTCTTTCTTTCTCTCTGTCTGTCTTTCTGTCTGTCTTTCTCTCCCTTCCTCCTCGTCTCTCTTTCTCTGTGTCTGTCTGTCTCTTTCTCTCTCTCTTACTCTCTTTCTCTCCCTTCTCCTCTCTCTTTCTCTCTGTCTGTCGGTCTCTTTGTCTGTCTTTCTCTTCCTCTCCTTCCTCCCCCTCTCTTTCTCTCCATGTCTGTCTGTCTGTCTGTCTCTCTTTCTCTCTCTTACTCCCCTCTCTCTCCTCAAATCTCTTTCACCTTCATCTCTCTATAACACCTTTTCAGACTCTCTCTCTCTCACCGATCCCCGCCATCTCCCTTTCCTGTTTTCTTTTCCTGTTCATCACTCCTCTCCCTTTCCCTCTCTTTTCCTCTTCTTAATATCACAAAAGGACCCTCCCCACCCAAACTGGAAGACACCTTACGGCGTTGGTGATGATGGTGATGACAGTTGTGGTAGTTGTTATGGTGGTGGGTGGTGGTGATACAGAGGGGGGGGGGCGTTGGAGATAGTAATTGGAATGGTTCTGTCGATGGTTGTGGTGTCGACGGTGAGTTAAGTGTTAGTCTATCGATTATGTTAAAGTATTACTTAACACACTTCAATTACAATCTAGGTTGTTACTGCTGCTGCTGCTGCTGCTGTTGCTGTTGCTGCTGTTGTTGTTGTTGCACTTATGATGACTACGACAGCAACAGCAATGATAGTGATAATGAATAATAGAAATAATAATAATGCAGCGGCATCATCATCATCACCATTAGCATCACCATCATCACCATCATCATCATCATCACCATCACCATCATCACCACCACCACACCACCACCACCACCACCACCACCACCACCATCATCATCATCATCATCATCAGCATCAGCAGCAGCAGCAGCAGCAGCAAGGGGCTGAATATAGAGGGGACAAACAAGGACAGACAAGGGGATTAAGTCGATTACATCGATCCTAGTACGTAACTGGTACTTAATTTATCGACCCCGAAAGGATGAAAGGCAAAGTCGACCTCGGCGGAATTTGAGCTCAGAACGTAAAGACAAACGAAACACCGCTAAGCATTTCGCCTGGCGTGCTAACGTTTCTGCCAGTTCGCCGCCTTTAATAATAATAATAATTTTTTATTAGCCAAAAGCGCTCGGATAGATACAAAAATGCAAAACTTTCACTAGGGTTTGCAAAAACTGGAGTGCTAAAGACGAGAGTTTTCATATACGAAAAAAGAGGGGAGGGACTATGTCACACATGATATGAATGGGTACTTTAAGATTTTTAAAGTACGTACCTTTATACGGAAAAAATATAAATTACAATAAAATGCTCAATTACTAAAATAAGATGTAATTGCCCCAGCATGATCGCAGCTTTAAAGCTGAAACAGTTTAAAGAATTTAAAGAAAAGAATGTATGAAAGATTACCAGTTTGGATTTGGATGCTCCACAAATGTACTCAGTAATCGATTCTCAATTTCATTACGAATGCAAGGAAATTCGCCTGTAAGCCTTCTTTGGAACGTTTGATATTGAAAAAATTCCAACATCTACGTAGTTTGCTCTTTGAAGTTCGTTGTAATGTCACGGTTTTAATTTTACATATAA
>NC_043013.1:39979140-40009140 GCF_006345805.1 Octopus sinensis | reverse complement strand
TCCAAAGTGTAGGTTACAGCTTTACTCTGATCTAGCTGGAATTTTGCACGAGGGCAGTGGGTCATAACTACAGTGTGTGCCGTCCAAAGAACTCCTTCAGTTTGCTGCCATAACCCCTGTCCCCTATCCATGCTTATACAGCAGATCAAAGAGTGCTGTTCCTTGCTTCGCTAGTTACGCAATTGCATCAAGGTAGATCTATTCAAGCAAACGTTGGTAGGCTAATATTTCTGAGCTTTTCTGTATGCCTAGAAAATGGCGAAGGATATAATATATCAACAAGCACTGCAGTTAATACAGGAAAAAATTGCTGGTTAGGAAATTAACTGACTAAAGATATTTATGTTAATTAGTACAGTATTTTTTAAAAGTATGTATTTCCTGAAAATATTAAAAAAAAAAGGTGAATGAAAAAAATTAAGGTTCCATACTTGTTAGTTTATTTTTGGCGCATTTTTACGAACGTCAAATTGATCCACCCTCTGGGTGCAAGGCATGCAACAAATCTGGGCCAATGACTTCTAGGCAAACTGAAGATTAACCAAAATTCAATCAATTGCTGTGACTGTTTATGTTACATAATAAACGCGAGCATGGCCGAGTACTGCAAATTGTATGTATATACATCTATCCATTACACACTCACACACACACACGAACGCACACACGCACGCACACACACACTTTTATATATGTATGTATGCATGTGTGTGTATGTATGCATGCTTGTATGTATGTATGTATGTATGTATGTATGTATGTATGTATGTATCTATCTATCTATCTATCTATCTATCTACATACTATATACTATATATACTATATATATATATATATATTATATATATATATATATATATAGAGAGAGAGAGAGAGAGAGAGTAAACACACACATACACAGACGCGCGCACACACGCACACACACATATATATAAAGTAATCCCTCGACATATCGCGGTTCGCCTATCGCAGTTTATTATTTAAGCTTACGTCGATTCTTCCGTGGTGTTGTTTTACATTTATAATAAACTAAATATATACAAATTATAAAATAATAAAAATAAATACAGTACTGCTTCTACTTAACGGATTTTCACCTATCGCGGGTGTTTTGGGAACATAGACCCCGCGAAAGTCGAGGGATTTCTGTATATATATACTCTTTTACTCTTTTACTTGTTTCAGTCATTTGACTGCGGCCATGCTGGAGCACCGCCTTTAGTCGAGAAAATCGACCCCGGGACTTATTCTCTGTAAGCCCATATATATATATATATATATATATATATATGTATATAGGAGACCAAAGTGTACGCACGCCGCTATATGTATATAAAAAAGAATACCAGCCGAAACTGCAAAGATTATCTGGAACTCGGCTGAGGAAAGAAAACTCCGAATGACCCGTCCTTGTGTTTTCTTGTCCCTTTTTCCCTTTTGTATCATCTAACTGTCTGGATATTTTGTTGTCGCCTGCTGCGTTCTTATCCTACTTTTGTATATATATATAATATATATATATATATATATATATATATAATATATATATATATAAATATGTGTGCGTGTGTGTGTGTGTGTATGTATGAATGTATGCATGTATATCGAGTTAAATTTGACAGTTTGCATATCCCATTCAAATATAAAAGTATTTTAAAGAATAAAAAAATATATCAACTAGATTATAGCTGGAAGATAACAATTTACTCAGAGCAGCCGCCTTCAGCTTCCGCAACAGCCTCCTGACGTCTTCGGAACCTGGCGAATGCTTTCCTCATTGTTTCCCTGGAAAAAATCTTCAAGCACGTCCTTGATCTTGGACACCAGTTCAGCCTTGATGTTGCAAGCAGAGCGGCTGGTTTCTTTCTCGATCGCACCCCATACAGAGTAATCCATGAGATTACAACCAGGAGTGTTGAGAGACCAGAAATTGGGGCTGATAAAGCCATAGAAATTCTCCAACAACCACTTCTGGTTCTTTCTGGAGGTATGGCAAGGAGCCAAATCCTACTGCCACACATATGGCCTTCCAATAGCAACTCATTTCAGTCAGGGATTGACTACAGTCTCCAGGATCTTCACATAGTCGTCTGAATTGAGCCTAAGGTTCTGTTCAAAGATGTGGAGATTAATTCCAGCATGCAGGCAGTTAGAAAGCTTGCTGTGTCCCTTTTTGTTGACCACAGCTTCGTAGTCTCCCTTACAGCTGTCCATGTCATGTCTTATACCCTTTACAGTGTTCATAGAGCACTGAGCGGCAGTCATGATGTCGGCATTTTGATACCCAACATGAATCAGCATAATACAGGTAACTCTCTTCCAATATTCAGATAGCTTCCAGTCCACTATGTCAGGAAACTTTTTCTCAACTACCACTTTAATCTCTATGCTCTCCAACGCCGCTGACATAAAAAAGGCGTCAAACAGCCTGAACATCCTCTATCTATCTATCTATCTATCTATCTATCTATCTATCTATCTATCTATCTATCTATCTATCTATCTATCTATCTATCTATCTATCTATCTATCTATCTATCTATATATCTATCTGTGTATGCGTGCATGTGCGTGTATGTGAGTGTATGCATGCGTGTGCGAGCATGTACGTGTTTGTGCGTGTATGTGTGTCTACAAGCGTACGAGCGCGAACATTTGATCTCATAAGACTACACATATATACACAAGGAAAGTGTTATATGTAAGTACAGCTAATACAAAGAGATAATTGAAAGTAAAATGTGACCGGATATGAAATACAAACGTGTGCGCGCGCACACCCCCACATACACACTAAACCATAAAATATATTCATCTCCGCATCGCGAAATTGTGTTTCTGTCAGTCAAATTCTCATAAAAGACCGTTCAGCGCACATGTAATGAGAATCTAAATATGTGAAACTATTGAAATATAATGTCACGTTGAAAAGCATGACGTATAGAAACAAATGAAATATCAAGACTAAACAACCTGCCACTATCCCCACATACATCCAGAAGATGAGGCCGAGATGGATGTGAGAAGTTAAGGAACTTAGGAAGTTATTGCTGTAGATAAACATATAAGCTTATAAAGAAATAAGTAAAATTTTAGAAATATAATGTCACGCAGAAAAGCCTGACGTACAGAAACAAATGAAATATCAAGACTATACAACCTGCCACTATCCCCACTTACATCCAGAAGATGGGGCCGAGATGAATGTGAAAGGTTAAGAAACTCAGGAAGTTATTGCTGTAGATAAACATATAAGCTTATAAAGAAATAAGTAAAATTTTAGAAATATAATGTCAAGCAGAAAAGCCTGACGTACAGAAACAAATGAAATATCAAGACTATACAAACTGCCACATCCCCACTTACATCCAGAAGATGGGGCCGAGATGGATGTGAGAAGTTAAGGAACTTAGGAAGCTATTGCTGTAGATAAACATATAAGCTTATAAAGAAATAAGTAAAATTTTAGAAATATAATGTCACGCAGAAAAGCCTGACGTACAGAAACAAATGAAATATCAAGACTATACAACCTGCCACTATCCCCACTTACATCCAGAAGATGGGGCCGAGATGGATGTGAGAAGTTAAGGAACTTAGGAAGCTATTGCTGTAGATAAACATATAAGCTTATAAAGAAATAAGTAAAATTTTAGAAATATAATGTCACGCAGAAAAGCCTGACGTACAGAAACAAATGAAATATCAAGACTATACAACCTGCCACTATCCCCACTTACATCCAGAAGATGGGGCCGAGATGGATGTGAGAAGTTAAGGAACTTAGGAAGCTATTGCTGTAGATAAACATATAAGCTTATAAAGAAATAAGTAAAATTTTAGAAATATAATGTCACGCAGAAAAGCCTGACGTACAGAAACAAATGAAATATCAAGACTATACAACCTGCCACTATCCCCACTTACATCCAGAAGATGAGGCCGAGATGGATGTGAGAAGTTAAGGACCTTAGGAAGTTATTGCTGTAGATAAACATATAAGCTTATAAAAGAAATAAGTAAAATTTTTTATGACGGCACGAACCTCGATCAAATCTTCAACGAGTTAAGACGAGATCTCTTAACGACAATAGAAGCTTCATATAATCAAGGTATCTTTGACCTAAAGAGTAGCTTGCAGTCTGTCCTTTGGATAATTTACTAATTCCGAGAATACTTTCCAGCTATGAAGCATACGTAGCTTAGATTTTATCTATTTCATTACCTAATTTTTTTATGTTTTTTCGCATATTAAACAACCCCTGTTGCTAACCGTGAACTATAAAATTAACTTTCTTCAGCTTATCGCACTTCGATACGGGGAAAACGCATAACCTTCTGCGCCAATAAACCACTATTGTTCCTAAAAAACTTTTTTTATATCTTCTACGGATTTCTTGAAGCTTACTAACTTCTTACGCCTTGATCCCTAGATCTTACCTTTATACACGCACACACGCGCACACACACACCCGCGCGCGCGCGCACACACACACACACCACACACTCACACACAAACACACAAGTGAGTATGTGTGTATGTATGTATGTGTATGAGTATGTATACATATATGTATGTATCTCTTTCTCTCTCTCTCTCTATCTCTCTCTCTCTATATATATATATACATATTTCGTAGGAGTTATATATAGGCGCAGGAGTGGCAGTGTGGTAAGTAGCTTGCTTACCAACCACATGGTTCCGAGTTCAGTCCTTGTGAGTAGACGGAAACTGAAAGAAGCCTGTCGTATATATGTATATATATATATATGTGTGTGTGTGTATATGTTTGTGTGTCTGTGTTTGTCCCCCCACCATCGCTTGACAACCGATGCTGGTGTGTTTACGTCCCTGGCAAAAAGAGACCGATAGAATAAGTACTGCGCTTCCAAAGAATATGTCCTGGGGGTCGATTTGCTCGATTAAAGGTGGTGCTCCAGCATGGCCGCAGTCAAATGACTGAAACAAGTAAAAGTGTAAAAGAGTAAAAAAGAGTAAGTATAAAGAAATTGGCAAAATGTGGAACCTCATGACTAAAAAAATGCCTGTTGTCATAGGTGCCCTAGGAATGATAGCTAAAGGGGCCGATTCTTACCTAGCTCAGATACCAAGAAACCCCAAAATGTAAGAAATTCCAAAAAATAGTGCTCATTGGAACTGTCCATATCCTACGTGAGACACTGTCTATGTAATCTCAAATTTTAGAACAAACACATACTTTTCTTATATTTTCTTAAAGATTCTCTAGAATAATACAATGTGCAAAACCAAATAGATGACACCCCAGGCATAACACCAACTTGAACTTCTAACTTGTTGTCTCTTGATGTCTTTTTAGTTGAGACTTGGACCCAACTTGCATAAATACAAAGCAAAAGTCTAACACAGGAAATAATAATAATAATAATAATAATAATAATAATAATAATAATAATAATAATAATAATAAATAATAATAATAAACACGAGCAAAACAAAAAACTGTTCTCAGTATTTAAGGAAGCTGACAAATACAAACAAGAAATCATACCACCTAATAAACACGAAGAAGAAGAAGAAGATGATGAAGAAACAACAAAAGCTATAAAACAAATGAAATCCAAACTAAAAATAGAACAGCAACGAACCATGATAAAACGATGGCAAGAAAAGCCCCTTCATGGTAAATACAGCACTAAAGTAAACGCAAAAGAAATAGACAAAGAAAAATCCCAGCAATGGTTGAGAAGCTCAGGACTCAAAGCAGAAACAGAGGGATTTTTAATTGCAGCACAAGACCAAAGCCTCCCCACCAGAAATTACCAAAAACATGTAATGAAAAGAAATATTACAAGTAACTGCAGAATATGTGGAGATGGACAAGAAACAATAAATCATATTATCTCTAGCTGCCCAGTCCTGGCTAAGAAGGAATATATTCACAGACATGACAGAGTTGGAACCTACATACATTGGAAGCTATGCCAACATTATGGAATAACAACAGAAAAAAGATGGTATAGGCACACACCAGAAAAGGTCACAGAAAACGAGAAAGCAACCATACTCTGGGATATGCCGATACACACAGATAGAGAAATTAAGGCCAACAGACCAGATATAGTTGTCAGAGATCATGAAGAAAAAAAATGCTTTCTAATTGATGTATCAATACCGGCAGATGACAACGTGTCTCTAAAAGAAATGGAGAAACTCTCAAAATACAAAGACCTAGAAATAGAGGTAACTAGAATGTGGAATCTGAAAACAGAAACAATTCCTATCATAGTAGGTGCATTAGGCATGATAAAAAAATATTCAGACAAATACATAACAAAAACACCAGGACTTACAAACACATATAACATACAGAAAATTGCACTACTAGGCACTGCACACATCCTACGCAGAACACTTTCCATTCAATAACCATCAGAGCATCACAACAAATCACAGCACATACCCAAGGCACACAGAGCTGCGCTCGGTAGTGAAGTGAAAGCACACTATAAAAATAAAACTACTGAATGATAATAATAATAATAATAATTGATAGAAAAATCCGCAAGCTACTGACTTGTAATAAGATGCACCATCCAAAGGCAGACATGGATCATCTTTACCTTTCCAGAGCTCAGGGAGATCGAGGCTTCATCCAGCTTGAACTTACGTACAAAACCAATATTGTATATCAAACCTAAGCTGTTTATATTTAAATTGTTTATCCGCATAATTGCCTCTTTATCAGCTCACCTTGATATCTCTTATAGCAATAGCAATTCTTTACCCCCTCGGATTTGGTCCCTCTTAAAGTTCGAATCATCTGAGCGCTACCGAGTTTTTTCTATACCGAGAATCTCTGGATCACATCTGTTAACTTTATATATATATATATATATATACACACACACACAATATGGGGGTTTAGTTCACAAGTGATCTAACGACTTGGTACGCTAAGTAAGTGCTGTAAGGGATTACCAGGGCTCCAAGGTTATATACGAGAATGTAGTTATGGAGCCATTGTAGATTTCTGGTATAGCGGATAATATAGTGAGATGGGTAAATTGTCGGATTTTTATATTTTTTAAATTCGGGCAGGCACATTGTTTGTTTTTGATTTTGTCGACTACACATAGTAGGGTCAGTTTGGCACCGTTTATGAGAAAAGCAGCACCATGATGCAATTCACTCTGTTAAAAATTTGGAAACGACATGCTGTACTGATTGGCGTTCGCGCTGGAAACTCCTATACGAACAGATTATGAAGATACAGAACAACAGTTGACTTTCTGTGGCCCTAAAACATGTACTGAGAGTGATAAAAATCAAACATCCAGTCAACATCATGATGTTTGGTGTGATCACTAGTGATGGCGACGTTATGCCTCCATTTATCTTCCCACACGGCCTCAGACTCAACAAAGAGGCCTACATCAAGTACCAGAAGGAGGTAGTGCTGCCTGGGTTAAGGGGCTGGCTGCTGGAATAACCTGTATTTGGTAACAGTACTCTGCACCATGCCACACAAGCAGGAGAACCCAGTCATGGCCGTCAGACAATTTCTGCGACCACATCACCCCTAACATCTTACCATCTGACTTCCCGGTCTGCAATCCACTTTATTATGTGTGGGGCACAGTTGAGCCATTGACCAACAAAACTCATTGTAACACCAAAGATGAACTGAAGGCAAAGATTATGGCAGCATGCACCAACTTAAACAAGGAGACCGTCCAGAAGAGATTCCGGAGTCGTCTGGTTGAAGCGAACGGCGATTTTATTGAATAAATTTACTCTTCAATATTTCAAGATATTTTTATGTAATTTTGGTAATTATATCTGTTAAAATGAGATGTCAGTGTTATTTTGATTCTTGGGTAATTTAGACGACAGTTTATTCACCGCACACTGTATATGTATATATGTATGTATATATATATATATATATATATATATATATATAATATATATATATATATATATATAATATATATATATATATATATTATATATATATATATTATATATATATATATATATATAATATATATATATATATACATGTATATACATACACACACACACATATATATATATATATATACATATTTACATACATACATACATACATACAACATACATACATACATACATACATACATACATATATATTCTCTGTATTTGGATTTTATTCGCATACACGGCAGCCCCAGTTGCTAACCGTGAACTATAAAATAACTCTTTTCAGCTAAAGGAGCTTCGATACGGGAAAAATTTATAACCTTCTACACAAATTAACGACTATTGTTCCTGAATTTTTTTTTTTTAATACCTTCTACGGATTGTTCGAAGCTTACTAACTTCGTACACCGTGATCCTTGGTTCTTAACTATTTACATATTACTACACACACACATACATGTATGTGTATGTATGTATGTATGTATGTATGTATGTATGTATGTATGTATGTATGTATGTAATTTTCTAACATTATCAAAACTGCATCTCAAAAACTAGGCTTTCTTTTTCATGTTTAGATGACTCAAATCTTGTCAGTTGCTGATCTTTTATAAAGTTGTCAACTGACCCACTTTATTACAAGTAAAGAAAATAAATAAATAAATAACCAGTCAAACTATCAATAATATGAATACAAAAAATTAAGTTAGATGTAATCAACTCAACATTGCGCGTGAAAAAATGACTCAGTTAATTAAAATTTCTTGATTAGTGGGGTAATAATTAAGAATTATAAGAAAGGAAGGGCAGAAAGAAAACACGAAAAGTTGATTGTTAGCAACTTTCAAAGTAAAAAGGTGATATCTTGAAGAAACTAAGATTTTAATCTTTTGGAGATAATTTACATGCCTAGGGAAAGGAAAAGCCAATATAGTGTTTTTTTTATTTGTTGGTAAAAGATAACTAACAATAGACATGTTTCAGCTTGTCAGACATCATCAGCTTAGTAAAATCTAATCAAATCTTTCGATTCTATGACAAACAGTTTTGCATATAATGAAAATGTTATGAATAATTTTTTGCGAAAATAATTAGCTTAATTGAAAAAAAAAAACAAAAACATCGCAGCAAAGGCTGATAATGAAATAAGCCGTTAGCATAAATTTGGTTGATTATGTAAAAGATTAATGTACCAAATATATTGTTGTTGTTTAACCTTGAGTTGGACCTGAATGAACGGGTGCTCTAGCTTGTAATGGTCCCGTCAGTTTTTTTTTTCAAGATATGGCAATTATTTAACTACTTCTTTACTCAAGATATCACACATTAGTTTTAAAAACCGAACACCGTGATTTGAAGATCTGGCTGCAATGCTAGGAAAACGACTGGAGTTTATATACGAGATGGGGCTGTAAAGTTCCTGACTTTGGGTAAAATAAAATACAGGGGGATCAGTTAATTATGATTTTATTGAACACGTTTCCCTCTCAGATTCGCAAACTTAGTATAGTGGATCCTTCATTTTTTTCTAAGCCCTGTAAAAGAATAAGATTAAATCATGTTAATGATTATATGGCTAGCATGAAATAAAACCTTGTAGGTAATTTATATACTAAATTAATAATTATATATATATAATTATATTAAAGGGATCAGGAAAGAACCTTCTCCAACATGCTGAAAGTAGACGCCAAAGGCGATATAAAACCACTGTATAACTCCTACGAAACATGGGTTGTAAGAGAGAAAATGAAAATTCTAAATTAAACCTCACAGTAAATTGTGTTTTGTAGGTGTTACACTGCTTTTTAGCGCCTTTGGCGTCTACATTCAGCATATCGGCAAAGGTTCTTTCCTGATCTCTCTAATATATATATATATATATAATTATTCATTTAATATATATATATATATTCATTTATATGCACGTGCGTGTATGCCTGTATATATGTATACGGAAACATACACGCATATACAGACGGACCGACAGAGACACACTTTACGCACAAACATTTCAACACAGCTTCATCTGTTACAGCGCATGGATTTTCCAATGAGTAAGCCTACATAGATGACCGACCTGCTAGAAATAATAAGTAAATTTCACTCAATTCATACTCTGTCTTTAAAAAAAAAAGACTGAAAAAAAAAGACAAAACTAAAAACAAACTGATGGATATATTGCGTAGCGTAACCGAATCTCTGGAAATAAGTTAGAATGTCATTGGTTAGTAATATTAAACCTTACCATGTTACTTATTAACCTTTACTGCATCTATAAATTAATTTGATTAGATATATGAAGTAGTTATAATGTCATGCTTTCTTCAACTTCTCTGTGGGTAATAAAACAAGATTTGATTACGCAGCCATTTCAAATATCATTATAATTTCATCAGCAGGCGTTTATCCTATTTAAACTAACTCTTTGAAATAATATTTGGATATAATTAAGCTTAGTTGGTAGACTTGAATATTTGAAACGCTTTTGGCTGTTAGTTATTTTTATGTAAAAAAAACCGATGTGCTAGCAGTGTTTATTTTCAAACTAAATTTTACTACGCGGTATACTCAAAAGTTTGAATGGCCACTGCATTTATATATCATAATCGATAATTTACGTTGTTGATTAACCAGACCTAGATCGAACAAATATTAAATTCGTTCCAGACTTGGTTACCTCATAATTTTTTCAGAAACGATGTAATTCAGAATACATTATCCAATGTGCACTTTTTAAGATGTCTGCGAGTGATTTGAGCAAATTTTGGATGCATTTGCTAATTAATCGATCGACTATAACAAGATGAGCGAACAGTCACAACTATTACGCCTTTGGTTATAAGTTTGGGCTGATCTGAGGTTAAACAACAGCGACAACAGCAATAATAATAGTTTCAAATTTTTGCACAAGGCCAGCAATTTTAGGGGTGGCGGTTAATTGATAGCATCGTCCCTTATAAGTGAATGGTACTTATTTTATCGACCACGAAAGATGAAAGGCAAAGTTGACATCGGAGGGATTTGAACTCAGTATGCTAAGGGCTGGAAAAAATACCGCAAAACATTCTTTCTGACACTTCAACGATTCTGTCAGCTTGCCGCCTTAAGAAGAAGAAGAAGAAGAAGAGGAAGAAGGAGGAGACGAACAAAAAGAAGAAGAAGGGGAAAAAGAAGAGGAGGAAGAGAAGAAGTGGAAGAAAAGAAGGGGAAGAAGTGCTGGGAGAGAAGAAGAAAAAGAAGAATAAGAAGGGGAAGAAGAGGAAGAAGAAGATGAGGGAGAGGGAGGAGACGAACAAAAAGAAGAAGAAGGGGAAAAAGAAGAGGAGGAAGAGAAGAAGTGGAAGAAAAGAAGGGGAAGAAGTACTGGGAGAGAAGAAGAAAAAGAAGAAGAAGAAGAAAAAGAAGGGGAAGTAGAATAGGAGGGAGAAGATGAGGAAGAGGAAGAAGTAGGGGAAGAAGAAGGAGAAGAAGAAGAAGAAGAGGAAGAAGAAGAAGAAGAAGAAGAGGAAAAAAAAGAAGAAGAAGAGGAGGAAGAGAAGAAGCACAAAAACACGAACAACAACAACAACAATAATCTTCCTACTATAGGCATAAGGCAAGACATTTTTGGGGAGGGGCTAGTCGATTACATCTACTCCAGAGGTCTTTCTCCAGGTGGCTGCTAGACATGCTTGAAACAACAGTTAAATATTCCTCAACATCGTACTGTCTTAAAGCAGGAAGAACACACGGAATAACGATAAGAAAGATAGGATGTTAATGAGCAGAATATCTTTTGATAAGTCAGAGCTGATCTAGAATTAAAGAAAAGCAACCACAACATTAAGAAACGAATCTCATTGGAAAATGAGAAACATCATAGAACTTATCTAAATCAATTTCTTTATCAGAAGATCCAGCAATAACATTAGTTAATTAAGGATTTAAGTATATGTCTAAATATATGCGATCAATTCTAGTTAAGATTATATATTTCCTGACTATTAATCTATATAATACTAGCCAATCTGAAACAGTACTCGATTTTATGATACAAACTTCGTATTTTTTTAAAGAGATCTATAAATATTCTATTGAAAATTTATGTTAGATTATGGCGGCGAGCTGGCAGAATCGTTAGCACGCCGGGCGAAATGCGTAGCCGTATTTTGTCTGCCGTTACGTTCTGAGTTCAAATTCCGCCGAGGTCGACTTTGCTTTTCAGCCTTTCGGGGTCGATTAAATAACTACCAGTTACGTACTGGGATCGATGTAATCGACTTAATCCGTTTGTCTGTCCTTGTTTGTCCCTTCTGTGTTTAGCCCTTTGTGGGTAGTAAAGAAATAGGTATTTCGTCTGCCGCTATGTTCTGTGTTCAAATTTCGCCGAGGTCGACTTTGCCTTTCATCCTTTTGGGATGTAATCGACTAGACCCTCCCCCAAACTTTCAGGCCTTGTGCCTATAGTAGAAAGGATTATTATTATTATTATAGACGTCGCATAGTATACAGTATCGTGAGGTTGCTGACTGAAGATATTGTGTCTACCGGGGTTTGTACTGTTCGTCAAGTCACAAAAAGGACCCCAGACAGACAGTACCTTACGCAATATGTTTATTATTATTATGTGGAAGATAACGACTTTTAACTTGTCGCTCCAAGATGCACCACAGATGCTCAATAATATTAAAATCTGGAGATTGAGCGGGGCACTCCATGTGTTGTAATTCACAACGATGCTCTTCATATCAATTCTTAACCACACGAGAGATGTGTATTGGAGCATTGTCATCTTGGAAGCTGCACTCACCACCAGGGAATAATGCCTGGACCATGGGAAGGACTTGATTTCCCCAAATATTCAGGTAATCATTGCTGTTGATCCTACCATGCAGGGCAACGACTGGACCAAGAGAATTTCAAGAAATGACTGCTTAATCATCCGTCACAGACTCTCCTCAGTGCTCTCTGTAGGAAGACGGCAGTTAGGATTAAAAGCTTCTCGTGGTTGCCTCCATACATAAACTCGCCCTGCAATGGGGAAAGAGAAAAAACTGGACTCGTAGGAGAATATGACTTTCTTCCATTGGTTAGTCGACCAGCCCTTGTGATCTCTACCCCAGTTCAGCCTTTTCTGAATGTTTTGACGAGAAAGCAGAAGTTTCCTAATGGCAGCTTTTCCACGATATCCAACTTTATTGAGCTAACAGCGAACAGTTTTGATCGAAACTGGGCTAGTTGATTCAACTCTGCAGTCACTTTCGGGGCAGTTGTTCGGTGATTTTTCATTACAATGCGATTCAACTCTCGTCGGTCTCTTTCAGTGAGATTCGAAGTCCTGTCGGAATTACTCCTCCTGCTGGAGGTTTTGCTCTGCTTCTCAAATTCAGTCATGATCCTTGATACGGTAGCTCTCGAAAAACCAAGGGGTTCAGCTGTTCTGGTGACGGACGCTCCTGTCATTTGAGCTCCAACAATTTGTACTTTTTCGAACTCAGTGAGGCTTTGAACAAGTCACTATACTTTACATTGCTCCACTTCATTCAGTTGGCAAAAATGAGTTGTACCTTAATTCAAAGGGCCAGCTTTATATTCTGTGTCAAGTTGAATCTCCTCGAGAACTAGGTGAAGGATACGCGTGTCTGTAGAGTGTTCAGCCGCTTGCATCTTGAAACCCTCCCCGTCGTAACCGACGGAGTGCCTGTGGTTTTTAAATTGTTTATCTCCTTGTTAGTCTTGATGAAGCAAATTTATGATCCGAAGGCTTTCATCAGTGACCATCACACCCCCTATTTCCAAACGCTGTATCTACATTTACTCTTTTTAAGACTGTAGGGTGTAAACTCTTTTAAGGACTGTAGGGAGATTTAGTTGCTTTTATTTAGCCGGTCAAATAACTCCTTCAAGCAGGGACGGGGAAAATCAAAATTTAGTCCAATAGGTTCATTGCACATGAATTGAACAAGTGAGGCATATCATAAGTGAAGGCGCGTGGCTTAGTGGTTAGGGTATACGGCTCATAATAGCAAGACCGTGAGTTCAATTCCCGGCCACGCGTGGTGTCCTTGAGCAAGACACTTTATCTCATGTTACTCCAGTTCACTCAGCTGACAAAATTGAGTAGTACCTGTATTTCAAAGGGCCAGCCTTGTCATATTCTGTGTCACGCTGGATCTCCTCGAGATCTACGTTAAGGGTGTACGTATCTGTGGAGTGCTCAGCCACATGCACGTTAATTTCACGAGCAAGCTGTTCCGTTGACCGGATCGACTAGAATCTTAGTTATCGTCATCAACGGAGTGCCACAAAATCATAGGTATGCACGTGTTCGCACGTAGAGATGTTAATCGAAATATAATAATGTCTGCATTAATTAACAGGATAATTATAGTTGCAGAAATGAGAAGCTTTCAATTTATATGCTAATCAGATAGAAACTAAAATATCTTGCGGTTTCGAATCACAACCATTCCTCTTCCGCAAGTCAATATTCACCCTCGAATCCTGTTATACGACAGTCAACCAATAAGCACATTAGAGTGTCATAGTTTTGCCGCACATTTAACTATAACTGTTGTTCTCTCCAAATTTATCCAAAATATGGTGGCGGTGGCGGCGGCGGCGGCGGTGGTGATTGGAGGTTTATTTAGCAGTGTGCATTATTTATACATAGATTACTTGCACGTGCCGCACACGTGCCGAAACTGCATGTCAAATACATGCAACAAGTTAATATATGTGCATATATCTAGCCAAAAATATAAACTGCGTTGTTCGAATTACAACTGCAAGAATGCATTAAAAATATTTTTGTTTTGGACGATTGAAAGCAGCTGATATTAAAATGTGTTATTTTCGTTTCAGTTTTAAATAGTTTTCATTTGCCTTTACAGTTTTTTTATTAAAAATTACCATATAGCGTTTTAGGGAATACCTTCATTGCCTCGGTTAAATTTGGACGTAGGCAAATATTTGGGTGTCAGTCGAAGGCGTTTCTTATCCATGATTGGGAGACTTCATCGTTAGTTGGTATCTGTGTTCGTCGATGCTGATTAGAGCGGGGAATAGATCAGGCAGGTATCAATAAAATGGCGGGGATCACCACACACACACATACACACACACACACACACACTCAAAAACACATTCATGAATGTTTTCCTCATGTGTACACATACATACATACATACATACAAACATACATGCATACATGCATACATACATACATACATACATACAAACATACATGCATACATGCATACATACATACATACATGCATACATACATGCATACATACATGCATACATACATACATACATACATACATACATGCATGCATGCATACATACATACATGCATGCATGCATGCATACATTCATAATCACACACACACATATATATATGGATATATATGCATGGAGATATGTATGTATGTATCTATTTATCTACCCTCTCTCTCTCTCTCTATATATATATGTATATATACACATATATATTATATATGATATATATGATATATGATACCTTATATATGTATACATATATATATATACACATATATATACACACATATATTTATTCATATATATATACATATATATATACATATATATACATATATATATATTTATATATACACACACATACATATGTCTATATATATGTAGACACACTCATACATATGTATATACATATATGTGTGTGTGTGTATGTGTGTGTGTGTACATACAGTTACACGTTATATTTTAGAAAATATTTCTTGTTCTCAAGAACGACGCAATACAACTGTAATCCTGACCAATTGTTTGGTATAACTAATTTACCAGACCGAGATGTTCCGAGCAGCTGGAAGTAAGACCAGCAAGGTTGTAGAACAATTATCCTGGAACCCCGGAGCCGTGTTAGTCAGTGAAACTGAGGGGTAGGTGGTCGGTATGGAGGTGAGTCAAGGCTTTAGCGAAGAGATGAAAAATGTGTGACCGGGATAGAAAGAAGATGAGATGAGGGGAATTTTAAGAAACTCAGCATCTAAACCAGCCACAGCAGGATTATGTTAACAGTAAAAGAACTTTTGAATTGCCTTGTATATTAGAAACACGAATACTAGACAGAAAAACAAAGAAAACAGATCCTGGGGCCAATATGATACTGATTAGTTATCTTGATGAGAAGAAAATAAGTAAAAATTTAGATATAAGCATAAATATCAGAATGAGTATGGCTGTGTGGTTAAGAAGCTTGTTTTCTAACCACAAGGTTTTGGGTTCAGTTCCCTGACTGGGCAAGAGTTTTTTTATGGTCATCGGCATGACTTGTGAGTGAATTTGCTTGAGGGAAACTGAAACTGGGTGGAATATACATACATACATATACACACACGGATACACGCATACAAACATATATATATATACATACATACATCACAACATATATATATATATATATATATATATATATATATATATATATATATATATATATATATATATATATATATATATAGGCGCAGGAATGGCTGTGTGGTAAGTAGCTTGCTTTACCAACCACATGGTTCCGGGTTCAGTCCCACTACGTGACACCTTGGGCAAGTGTTTTCTACTATAGTCTCGTGCCGACCAAAGTCTTGTCAGTGGATTTGGTAGACGGAAACTGAAAGAAGCCCGTCATATATATATATATATATATATGTATATATATATGTATATATATATATATATATATATATGTGTGTGTATATATATATATGTGTATATGTTTGTGTGTCTGTGATTGTCCCCCCACCATCGCTTGGCAACCGATTTTGGCGTTTCTACATCCCCATGACATAGCGATTCGGCAAAAGCGATCGATAGAATAAGTACTAGGCTTACAAAGTATAAGTCCTGGGGTTGACTTTTTTCGACTAAAAGACGGTGCTCCAGCATGGCAGCAGCAGTCAAATGACTGAGACAAATAAAAGAATATATATGTATATATATTACACAAATATGTATTCTGTATGTATGTGCGTATCTTTGTGTATATATGTATGTATGTGTGTATATGTGTGCATGTATGTATGTATCTATGCATATATGTATGCGTATAAATGTATGTATACATATGGATACATAATGTATAATATGTATATATTAATACGTACATATACACACAAACACACATATTCTTCGATTCGGTTCAGTCATTTGACTGCGGCCATGATGTAGCACTGCCTTTAGTCGAACAAATCGGCCCCAGGACTTATTCTTTGTAAGCCTAGTACTTATTCTATCGGTCTATTTTGCCGTACCCCTCAGTTAAGGGTCGTAAACACACCAACATCGGTTGTCAAGTGATGGTGGGAGGACAAACACAGACAAAAAACATACAGACACACACACACACACACACATACATATACGACGGGCTTCTTTCAGTTTCCGTCTACAAAATCCACTCACAAGACTTTGTTCGGCCCGAGGCTATAGCAGAAGACTATAGGTGCCACGCAGTGGGACTAAACCCGGAACCATGTTGCTGGTAAGCAAGCTACTTACCGCGCAGCCACGTCTGCGCGTATATAAATATATATATACACATACATATATACTTATATACATACATGCATGCATTCATACATACATTCATACATACATACGTTCATAGATACATGCATACATGCATACATACATACATTCATACAGGCGCATACATACGTTCATACATACATACATACACACATACATACATACACACACATATACATACATACATACATACATACATACATACATACATACATACATACATACATACATACATACATACATTGCTATCATCGCAGCAAATTTTGGTGGGAGGTTAGGTGTATAATCGATCAACTCGACCCCAATACTTGTCTGATACGCCATGTTATCGACGTCAATCGAAAGACGAGGTGAACTCAACCTTTTCAAGATTTGAACCCGGAACATGAAGAGCCGCAATCAAACAACACGGCAAAGCATTTTATTTTGTTTTATTTACGAACGTCACAGCTCTACTTCCTCGTGAAATCGATAGAACTCTAATCACACATCGACTGATACCTTTGATTACGTATAGAGAATCGATTACCTGCATCATCACATCTGCGCTCTCGTCCTTGCCACACACACACACGCACACACACGCTCGCGCGACAGAGACATGAAAGAAAGACGTCAGGTATGACGTTGTAATAGCGTTACTAGAAACAAGGTAGAGTGGAATGATGCTGTTTTTGCTATGTAAATGGAAGGCTATGAAGCATAAAATATATCTGTTTTCCAGGATTGTTACGTCATGCCGTGATAGCCACGCATTTCTTAGATGTGTGTACAACGGAGATGTTGTGCAACATAGTTTGAATTAGCAAAATGCAAATTCACAGATTATTGCGGTTCACTGACATACTTACAGTTAGCTTCATAAACACTCTTATGTGTGTGCATATATATATATATACATATATATACATACATGCATAAATATATAGATATAGCTATATACATAGATACACACACACACACACACATATATATATATATATATGTATGTATATACCCATACATATATATACACGTGAATCTGTCTGTCTATCTATCTATCTATTTATCTATCTATCTATCTATGGTTCACACAGCGGCCTGCCTCCACCTGAAGGAGAACTGGATCCAAAACGATTGTTGTGCGAACGATAAAGTAATGCAATATGCACGTGCGTATGTGTGTGTGCATACATTCATATGTAATATATATATATACTTATGCATATATATATATATATATATATATATATATATATATATATATATATACATATATACATATATACATATATATACATATACATATATATATATATATATAATATATATATATATATATATATATATATATATATATTATATATATATATATATATGATATATATATATATATATATGAATATATATATATATACATACATAAAAAATTAATAAATAAATAAACATATGCATATATACATACATATATGTACGTACCTACCTCTACATGTATATATACATGCATATATGGGTACAGGACATAAAAAAAAAACGTCGAACACAATGAGAAACGAAAACATAAACATAAAACCAAGGAAATGGACATTTTTCTTAAACAACGAAAAAATAGAGTACAGGACATGCAAAACAAGGAAAATTCCCCTTCTTCAGTCGCCTTTGTTTCATCTACTCCACGTTTCGAAGGTCAAGGCGATATATGACTTTAATGAAACAATCCTTCCCGCGAAAATCATATTAAATAAATTTGAGATTTTTTTGCGGAGGGGTAAAAATGGTAACAAAAACAGGACAGTAACGACAGTACAAAATATAAGCAGTAAAAGACAGGACAAGGAGAATAACATTAACACAAACAAGAAAGGCTGTTAAGCCGAACGAGATAAAATTTTTTACGAACATCTGTTGTTCCCTCGCCGTTCTCAAAAAATAGCGTTCGTAAAAAAAGTCAGCACCTCTGAAATCAACTACTGGAGATCTCATCAAGGACCAAAACAAGCAAATGGATAGATGGGTGGAGTACTACCCGGATCTGTACTCAGGGGGACCACGGTAGTGAGGCTGTAATCGAGAGTGTCAAGATCTTGCCAGTCATGTGTGAACTTGACAGTCTGCCATCTATAGCAGAGCTCACCAAGGCTATTGACTCCCTAGCAAGTAACAAGGCTCCAGGAAACGACGACATCCCCTTAGAGATCATCAAAACCGGCAAAAACACCATCCTGCTTCGGCACCTTCATGATCTTCTGTGTCAGTGCTGAGAAGAGGGATGCTAACATCATTGCGCTTTACAAAAACAAAGGTGACCGTGGTGATTGTAACAATTACCGTGGAATATCTCTTCTAAGCACTGTTGGAAAGGCCTTTGCTCACTTTATCTTGTCCAGGCTACAACTACTTGCTTCTCGAATTTATCCAGAATCGCAGTGTGGCTTTAGAAGAAGCAGATCAACTACTGACATGATATTCTCCATACGCCAACTTCAGGAGAAGTCCAGAGAGCAAAAACTGCCATTATATATGGCCTTCATTGATCGGACAATGGCCTTTGACTTGGTAAGTAGAAAAGGCCTCTTCATCCTGCTCCAAAAAATCGGATGTCCACCAAAGCTGCTGAGGATCATCAAATCTTTCCATGATGATATGCAAGACACCATACAGCACAATGGTTCAACATCAGCCGGCTTCCAAATAAAAAACGGGGTAAAGCAAGGTTGTGTCCTTACTCCTACATTATTTGGCATCTTCTCGCTGTTGCTGTCACATGCCTTCGAGACATCAGATGATGGAGTGTTTCTGCACAGTAGAAGTGATGGGAAACTGTTCAATCTCTCGCGTCTGCGTGCCAAGACCAAAATCAGAAGCGTCCTGATCAAGGAGAATCTATTTGCTGATGATGCCGCTCTGGTATCACACACAGAAGAAGCCCTACAAAGGCTCATCAACTGTTTTGAGCAAGCATGTGGCAACTTTGGCTTAGTTATCAGCCCCAAGAAGACCAACAACATGGGTCAGGCTACATCGGGCATCCCAAACATACATATTGGAGACCACAGACCACAGGAGGTGGAGAAGTTTACCTATCTTGGCTCTACCGTCACCTACGACCTATCCCTTGACGCTGAGCTCAATATACGCATTGGCAAGGCAGCTGCTGTGATGGCTCAACTCTCCAAACGGGCATGGGACAACAATAAGCTGACCAAGACCACAAAAATGAAGATTTACCAGGCATGCGTACTTAGCACTCTACTGTATGGAAGTGAGACTTGCACGCCATACACACGCCATACGTCGCCTAAATATCTTTCACTTGCGCTGCCTCCGGAAAATCCTTCGCATCAAATGGCAGGATCATGTCTCCAACAAAGATGTCCTCAAGCAAGCAGGAATACCAAGCATGTTTGCATTCCTCACACAAAGACGTATGAGATGGCTTGGACATGTTAGCCGTATGGAAGATGGCAGAATCCCCAAGGACATACTCAACGGAGAGCTTGCTAGGGGCACTAGGTCTGTGGGAAGACCGTTCTTACGATACAAGGATGTTTGCAAAAGGGACATGAATGCCTGCAACATCAATATTAGCAACTGGGAAGCAGTTGCCAGCAACCGTGGAGATTGGCGACGTACCGTAAAAGAGGGAACACAAAGGAGTGACATAGAGAGAGAGGAGAAATGGAAAGACAAGAAAATACGTCAACAAGAAATGACATTACAACCAGCCAGGCAAAATCTTCGCTACATTTGCGGCACCTCCCAGAGGGAGTGTTTGTACAGGATAGGAGTACACAGCCACAGCAGGAGATGTATTAGGACATGAAATGTAAAAGCCGGACTAGATTATTTTATGCGCAACTCCATTGTCTTCCGAGACAAAAAGGATGCCAACAACAATATATATGGATTTCGTAGACAGGAACTGAAACAAATCAATCGTATATCTATGTATGTATATATGTAAGCGTATGTGTGTGTCTTTGTGTCTGTGTTTTGCCCTCATCACTGATTCACAACTGCTGTTCATTTATTTACATCCACATAACTTACTGGTTTCACAAGAACAAACTAATAGAATATGTACTAGGCTTATCAACATAAAAAAGCACTAGGCTGTGTCTCATATTTTTGTTTGCACACTCAGTTGTATCTCTCAATTTATCTTTGTGTGTGTGTGTGTGTGTGTGTGTGTGTGGTGTGTGTGTGTGTGTGTGTGTGTGTGTGTCTATATCTATATCTATATCTATATATATATATAACACCCTAATGGGAGCCTTAACTCCCAAATTTTAGTAATTTCTTTTATGATCCAAAACTAGGTCAAAAGTACTGAATGGATCTTTATGAAATTTGGAAATTATATTATATACATAAAGGCCATAACCCCCATGACAATTCATATATTTTTGCTGTTGATGAAATTTTAACCATAGATATTAGACACAAATGAAGTAATATTTATAAAATTTCATCTCCTTACAAAGTTAGAAAGACCCCTCCATGGGGACTTAACACCCACAATTTTGTCATTTTATCAAAGCAAAAACGAATACAGTTGTGCTCTTGGAAGCTGTAGGGTTACCGGAGCATAAAAGTTGGACATTATTTGTAATTCAATGGTACAACAGTGTAACAGTTTGCTTTGACATACACTTACATTGTGATTTTCTGCAATGTGCTGCATAAATTGTCAAGTTAATGAGAGGCATCTTTGCCTCCACTGATTCAGTTGCAAAGTGTTGAGTAAAGTTATTTGATTGCAGATCTCCTTTCAGTCTTTTTATTATCACTCGGTCACACATAGTCCCCAGATGGTAACATTGATTTCAAGGCCTTCCCAGATGAGTGACTAGTTATTCAAAGACATTTATAGATTTTAAATTTATTCTGTCCAGTTACGTATCAGTATAGTGGTCATTTGCAAACTCCAGCTTTCATTTCTCCTTAGCCCTCACGTCACCCAGTTGTTAATGTTTATTTCAGTTGGGTCACGCCCTTCCAATTGCTATATATTCGTAATGCATCTTACGGCTGTGCCTATCACCTGGATGGTGAGGAATCCTACATTGGGAGTGGTAACGACTAGGGTACTGTAGCTGACTGCTTATTGTGATCATTCGTCTTTTGGTTTCCTGTAGCTTTGCTCTCTTTTACAAACCCAGTGAACATATATTTCCTATTTGAAAGAAATTCAAACAATAGATATAAGACCCAAGTTAAAAAGATTTTCAATAATTCAACTTCTCTGGTTGACATTAAGATGCCCACCCCCAATAGGGGCCTTAACTCTCACATTTTAAAGCTCCATGACCTTCATTTTTCAGGAGCAAAATCTTTTTAACAGGTTCAATAAGACTGGACTTTTGGAATATGCGCATAAAAATCAGTAGTATGGGATACATGTGGCACGATTACAATTTTTTAGGGTGTGTAAAGAGGGAAATAACCCTCATCTGCAATTTTGATGAAATTCGAAACATAGATATTCCAGTTCATTACAGAAAATACAACAGAAAAGTCTAATTCTTCAATTGAATGTAACCGGGCAACGCCGGGTATCTCTGCTAGTATTCTATAGAATTTTTATTGAATAAACTTAATATCGTCGGCAACCCTTTGGCTCTAAATCTTCGTGAAAGACTTATGCATAGATATAATAAGAGAAGAAATGTCGAATCCTTGACTCTCTTGAGGTATTTACATAATGCAAGGAAATATAAAGGTGAATCAATTTCTGGACCTTTTCTATTTTTTAACGAAACAACATTTAATGAAGTATGCTGAACAAACATATAGGAGATTATTTCGTGAACATGACGCTGAGAACACAACAGAATTATACAAAGAAAATAAAATAGGAGGGAACCTAAAAACAAGTGTTACTGTTATCTCATCTACTTATGAAGGTAATCGACTCATTCGTGAATACACAAGCGCAATGAAGAAAATGAATGAAGAGCCCAAGATGGTAAAAGATGGATTTGAAATCTCTAAAGAATTCCGGTACTATTTAAGAAGAGTGATCCCGGTGCACGCACTCGCGTACTCGCGCATCCGCTCTAGCTAGTCGTGACTAGTCGATCCTACAACGACTACCTAGCAAAGTAAATAAAACACAAAATAAATAATTTTTTTTACACAAAGTAAATAATTTTTTTAAAACAAAGTAAATAAAGCACAAAAACACAAAGTAAGGATCGACTAGTCACGACTAGCTAGCGCGGATGCGCGAGTGCGCGCACCGGGACCACTCTTCTTAAGTAGTACCCGCGAAAACAGGTTTTTAACCGGTTTTGAGAATTACTTATACTTGAACTCGGTTTTGGGAATTATCGGTTTTTTGCGAGCCATAATATATATATATATATATATGCCATGTTGAATCGCTAGCTTCTGCACGCATTTTTTTTCTCTCCTTGTTTCTCTCCGTGTTTCTTTTCTGTGTATCTTTCTGTTGAAGAGCGTAGGCTCGAAACGTAAAAGACTTGTTTTATTTATATTCCTGAGCGCCATACTAATACTATTGTTTGTTTGTACTCCACCTGCCTTCGTATTTTGTTTATTTTCATAAAGCTTCCCGTATATATATATATATATATATATATATATATATGTATATATGGGGGCACTAAAGCTTTTAAGTGATTAGGATCACTATGGGTCTTAATACGGCCCTGTAAGAACATCAGTATTCCTGGTTTCATATATATTCAATAACCTGACCTACCTTTATCATTGAAAATATTTTTAGCCGTCGCTTTGACAGCATAGTAATTCCTTCAACAAATACTGCCGAAATGAAGAATTTGTGTACGAATACACGTACTTGAAACTCTGAGAAAGAAACGGAAGGAATCATTAATTGGTTCTTGGTATGTATATAACATTAGACATAATAGTGTAAAATATAACAGATTGCGTCTGGTTTACTAATTCTGTCATATAACAGGCTATAAATTAGGGAGTACGGAGCTGCCACATCAACCTTCACGATCAATATTGGAACAACGTTTAAACAACTACGAAGATCAGTTGCAAAAGTTTGAGAAAACAAATGGATATGCAAACACATACATACATGCATGCATACATGTATATATATTTATATATATGTATGTATATCTGTGTGTGTGTATGTAAATGGACATATGTGTATATACACACACACGCACATATATATATATATGTATACATTTATATCTATCTGTCAGCCTGTCTGTCTATCTATCTATCTATATAAAGATTATACATATATATATATATATTATATATATATATATATATATATATATATATATTATACATATATAGATGTACATGTGTGCATATACATACATATTACATACATACATATATGAATACTATATGCATACATACCTCCTTATATACACGCACACGTACATACATACATACATACAAGGATACATAGATACATATATATATATATATATATATATATATATATATATATATATATATATAGATATATTATATATATATATACATATATACAAATATACATGTAATGAACATTGACTCAGAATTGTATGACTCAGCAGTTAATACAAATATTTAAACAAAATGACATGTCGAGTGTTCTTTTATACGTTTCTCAACAATCTATGCATGAGTGTGTGTGTGTGTGTGTAGTATGTACGGTAGGACAAGGAAAAGTACTCAATACAGGATGTAGAGTAGAGCAGAGCGTATTAATCTTCTGTTGCCTAAACAATGGCACGTAGAGATAACACTTCTGTAGCTAGGTAGTGAATCAAAAGCCTCCTTCCCGTATGTACACACACACACACACACACACATACACACACGCAGACACACGCACATACCTACATCCACATATATATGAATATATAAGTAATATATATTATATATACACGTACAAAACATGCATGCACACATAGCTACATAAACGTATATACATATACACACACAAGTTAGAAGTAAATAGACAACCCATAAAACATTGTTTTCTGTTTATTCTAACTTGTAAAGGCTTATATTTCTTATTAAGTGACATTTTTATGTTTCAGATTCTATATGTGACTGTTTAATCATGCCATGTACAAAAGAAGCCTTGGAACTGTCTGAATTTCAAAAAGGCCATATCGTGGGTCATTCTGAAGGTGGATATAGTCAGCGTAAAATCGCAGAAAACCTTGGGATCCTGCTTTCTACAGTTAATAGAGTGATTGTGCAATTCACCAAAGAGGGGAAGGAGTTGACATCACCTTGTCCAGATCAACCAGGGCCATCTGACTGGACCATTCTCTTTGCTAAGAGAAGTGTGGAGGATAATTCTCGTTGCAAGACCTTTGACAATGCAGAGCAAGTTGATGTCAGTCCCAGAGCAGTTGTCAGGTATCTCCACAAACTTGGTTAGTATGGCAGAGCTGAAAGAAGGAAGCCAATATGAAGAGGAGAAAAGATTGGGCCAGTGAGATGGTGGAGAGGCCATTAGCATTTTGGGACACTGTCAAATTATCTGATGAGTCCAGATTTGCTGTATTTCCTAACAGTGGTCGAGTGTAGGTCTGGAGACTCTGTGATCAAGAATTTGATGTGAAAAGATTACAACCAACAATGAAACACGGCAGCTATTCTGTGATGGTCTGGCGAACAATTTGGAGCAATGGTTGATCAGAGCTGGTGGAGTGTGAAGGAAAGATAAACTCAAGTAAATATGTGCGTATATAGCAGAAAGGACTCCTTCCAAACTTCTCCAGTGGTGAAATGATTAAAGTAGACTCCCTATTTATGGAAGATGGGATTCCTTTTCACACGGTTAAAATGACCCAAGATTTGTTTGAAAAGAATGGCATTAGAAAGCTTCCATAGCTAATCCAGTCACTAGATATGAACCGTAAAGAAAACCTCTGGGGCATAATGGGCAGGACATTTCATAAACAAAATAAAAAATATCAGTGAACAAGCAAATGCTGGTATACCTGGTACCGGTTTCGAAATTTAGCGCCAAATAGGCGCCACACACACACACACACACATACACACATACACACACACACACACACACACACACACACACACACACACACACACACTCATATATATACATACTAGTTGTTGGCCCCTGCGTTGCTCGTGTTTTCTGTGTTGAAGTTAAGCCCACCTCTGATAAAAAATGCAAAAGCTGCAACAAAAAGTTTTGGGTTTCGTTGTTTACGTATTTCATGTTGTTTGCACCGTTGGTGACGTCCTGTACCCATATATATATATATTATATATATATATATATAATATATATATATATATTAGCCCATACTAATATGGCAGTCCATAAATATAAGACTAAAGCTGTCGCTGATTAGCTCCAAGAGGCCATCGCCTCTAGCTAGCTATATGACACACGAACCTGCGTCCATTACAACCTTCGAACAGGGGAGGTCAGCCGCTTCACCTTGCTGGTCAGACATCTGCAGACATGTTTCAGGGTTGTTGCCCTTTATCAACACACACAAAAATACACACACATGAAACGTTATAGACGGCCGTATGCTGTTACGACACAACTAACACGGTCAGCAGCGGTGCCGACGATGGCAATAACAACAACAATTACCCCGATGGCAACACTGTGGACGAACACATATTAGTATGGCGATAACACGTATGCGTGTGTGTATGTGCGTGTGTCATAGTTTTTAGCAGTAGTGTGACCTTCCCCTCAGCCCCAACCTCTCACCCCATTGTGCTGCTGCTGTCCTAAGACCCGTATGTGTGTTCGTCCACAGTGTTGCCATCGGGGTAATTGTTGTTGTTATTGCCATCGTCGGCACCGCTGCTGACCGTGTTAGTTGTGTCGTAACAGCATACGGCCGTCTATAACGTTTCATGTGTGTGTATTTTTGTGTGTGTATGGGTTCGCTTCGTATGAATCCATGCCCTTTATATAGTTTTATTCATTTTATCTATCTCTGTCTTACATTTATCACAGGTATGTGGCAGATTTAGTTATATATTCGCTTATTTATCTATATATTTATTTACTTATTTATTTATCTATTTTTTAATGCATCTATCTCTATTCTCATACGTATCGCATGTAGGTGCATATGTCTATTGTGCGTGTATTACCTGTATGTATCTGTGTATTATTTACGGTTTTTTCTTCATTCTTTCCTCTCTCTTCACATCCCTACTTTCTTAATTCATGTGGTGTGGTGGTGGGTGCTACTGTTCCATTCATGTTTTCTATTGAGGCTCGGTCTGTCTACTGTGATGTGTGTAGCTTCTGTAATCTGTCTAAGTGTCGTGTCAGTTCTATGTGTCGATAGTACTTTAACCGCTATGCTATTAATCGAGCCTCCATGTTCTGCCTGAGCATATTGGTAGAGCATGACGAGCTTTTCCCTTCTTTGAACTCTCGCCAAAAATCATTTATACGCTCTTCTATGTTGCGTGCAGTCTCTCCTAGGTAGGTACCTTTTTGCCGGGTCTTAGGACAGCAGCAGCACAATGTGGTGAGATGTTGGGGGCGAGAGGCTGGAGCTGAGAGTAAGGCCACACTGCTACTGAAAACTATGACACACACACGCACGAACACACACACACACACACCACACACACAAACAAAGACATAAAGATACACGTCTTAGAAGAACAGATTGGAGAGGAGCAAGAACACACACAGAAACGAAAAGTGTCGCTGACGAGGCCACAGATGTGTGACGAAAGATTTCCAAACAATCGACAGACATCAAAATAATAAATATAATAAAAATGACAGTAATAAACGAATGAAGAAAAAATATAGTGCATGTGTTTATTTGGCAAAAAATAAAAAAAATAATAATAAATAAAATGATCATCCCGAAGTAGAACAATATATATATATATATATATATATATAATATATATATATATATATATATATATATATATATATATTATATATATATATAATGCGCGCGCATACACAAAGACACACACACACGCATGAATATATATCTATATAGTATTAATAAGTGATTATGAATCGGGACAAAATATTTTAGAAGTTCTCTGTCAATACACCAGCTCATGATATTTTTAGATTAGTAAAAATTTTTTTGCGTATTCTTGTGGCAGGATCCGAGGTTATAGTTCCTGACTATACTAAACTGTAAATCCATGGTTGCATTCCCAGTTGTACTTATCCTTTTCATAGACCAATATAAAAAGTATAAACAATGAGCATTATATATTGCTTCATTGCAAAGAAGTTTGCAATGACCAAAATTAATGCCTTGTCTCATACATACATACTACATACATACATACATATATATATATATATATATATATATATATATATATATATATATATATATATATATATACATATATTATAACAACTTATCATATATTAGTAGTAGATTTATTACTATTCGCTATAGGGACTGGTAATTACTATAAGTTGGTTATATTTGGATATATCTGGGGTACTTATATGTACTCATGAGTTTTGCTTCGGCTTTTTTCCATGGGCATATGTAAGTATTTCATTTATTTCTTATCGTATTTTCTACTGAAGAGGAAAAAATCTATGAGATTAATTCCGAAATTGATTCAATATAGAAATTACGAACTTTAAAAAAAAATTCTGTTGACTGGCTTTCCTCGATTTCAGCACAACGTATTTCTGTAGTGGGTATATAATAATATGTGGAAATTGACGATTTAAAAGTCTGTTATCAGCATATTGGCATGGAAATAATTTTCTTTTGCCCTTGTTTATAAGTTGTTTATAATTTTAACCTTTAAAGGTAGTTTAATATGCTGCCAGTTTTTGATGAAGGTTTTTTCTGTCAATAAAACTTCATCTATATATATATATATATATATATATATATATATATATATGTGTGTGTGTGTGTGTGTGTGTGTGTGTGTGTGTGTGTGTGTGTGTGTATTAGTTTCAAGGTTCATCCAAGGCTGGGACCACGGGCCATACGTCCCTTTCCCAATTCAGGATCGCAGCATATAGGTACACTGCAACATAATTTCTTTTCCTCAATAGGCCCTGGCTTGTTTAACATTGTCCCGAAAGAGATCAAAGAGGAAAAGGATCCCATCAACTTTAAACAGAGTCTGGACAGATTTCTTCAAGGAATTCCGGATAAGCGACCCCTACCTGGATACAACTCACTCAACAAGAACCCACTACTTGAATGGACCATAAACAAAACTTGACTTAAACAGGATTTAGTGCTATTCAGTTAGACATGGCCTGGACCAATCTTTGGTCGAAACATATCTAAGTTTATCTACGTTTATATATATATATATATATATATATATATATATATATATATATATATATATATAAATGCTCGGAATGAGGAGTAGATAGACAGCCGACTACTGATGAAGAGTCGTTCTTTATGTTATTTTTCCTTTTTCCATTTGTTTCTCTCGTTGTTTGCGCATTGAACTCGTTTGTTTTCGTATTTCATGTTGTTTACTGTTAGTGATGTCCTGTACCCATATATGCATATATATATAAGAGGAGG